>NW_013532703.1:3013926-3070352 GCF_000836235.2 Papilio xuthus | reverse complement strand
GTCTCCTACGGCTGCGGCGACGGTGCCGTGGCCATGGTGAGCGAAGATATCGCTGGTCCCGCTTGGGGCTACCCCGCCGCCGCTGGTTTGGGCTACGGACCAGGTTTTGCTGCCGGAATCGGCTACGGCCCCGCTATTGCTGGACGAGCCTTCGGTGGATGTGGTTGCGGAATTTATTGATAATTTCACTAATAGGTTTTCAAAATGTAATTATATAATTTGCAAGTAATTTTCTGCTCTTTTATTGAACTATTATTCGTCCTACTGTGCATATTTGGGGTAACAGTCTGATCAAAGACATGATTTTTTTAAGTGAAGAAGTATAAACAAATAATTACACTTTTAATACTAGGGGTGCCAAAGCTGCGATTTTGGTATTTACTCCAGCATGACAGTTAAACATAAGGGAGAAACGTTTCACTTTTATATTATATAAACTGGTGATGGTAGGGCCCATGGCTGTAAGTGGACAGCTACCTTGCCTGGGTACAGTTAATATTTAAGAATTACTGCTTGATTTAGGACAAACGAAGTTGGCTACGGTTCGTGATGGCAATATTGCATTGGTCACAGAAGGACTTCTAAGTCCAAATATGTCACCCAGTAGGTTGTACTAAGAGTTAACATAATTTTTAATGTTTATTTTAATATTTTGTCCTCTATTAAGGTTTATGTTGTAAATTACAGTTTGGATTCTAATTTTTTTTTCGTTATTGATTGATATTGATTTTGACACTGATATTAAAATCACGAAAAAAAAAATATGTATACTTCCTTCAGGATCCAGAATAAGACAATAATCTTAGAATTCAATATATTTATTTCGAAAACAATACATATGAATGAAATTTTATAAAAGTTTTCTAAAAGTTTCAAAACAAACAGTAAATTTAGTTTAATAGGTGGTTTTTGGTGGTGGATTAAATCAATGACGGTAACCACCGCATCCGCAACCACCGGCACATCTTCCTGTGATGGTAACAGTGCCGCCTGCTGGCACACGATCACCGAGCTCAACAGCACCTGATTGGTACTTGACCAGCGACCTCGGTGGTACCTGCGACCATCATTTCACCAGCCACACCTACATTACCTAAACCCTCACCACCATACGCCTCACCACAACCAAGACTGTCATATCTGAGACCACCGTATCCAAAGACACGGTATCCAAGACCGCCATACCCCAGACCAGCCCCACAGCCACAATCACGTTCTAGTATAGGTGCAGCACCAAGACAAGCGCTATAAGCATTCTGTAAATTAAAATACACATTGTAATAATCTGTGCCCACTTAATCAATAAAAAAAACAGTACATAGAAATATATTACATAACATGCATTAGTATATTAGTCTACTACAAGTCTAATACTGGTACCAAAAAAATTACCTGAACCAAAAATATTTGAATGCAGACGAAAGCAAAAGTAAAAGGAGAACTGTTTTAGGAAGACATTACCGATTTACCTGTAATATTCAGTTCACAGCTTGCTCTATTTATAATTATTTTATTCAATACAATCTATTTTTATCTATTGTTTATATTACCCTTAATGAACTAATAAACTTAACGGAGTTGTTTCCCTTTATTGATATTTATATTTCTTTGGTTTGTCAAGTTGTTAATTATATTATTACGTTCAATTTTCAATATTATTGGATTACCAAGTACAAAAGCTAACGATGGTTAAGAGTAATTAAGAATTAATCTTTTTCAATATATATTTTTTTTAATTTATAAATAAATCCTTAACCGTGACTTTCTATCATAAAATAGAGATAACAAAATGTTTTAAACGAAGATTTTGATCTCAAACACCCACGGTTAACAAAATACTATGGAAGGAATTAGGAAAGGTCTTTGTCTATCATTGGACTGGTACAACTCTCATACTACACCATATGTTCGAAATTTGGCTGCCACCATTTTAATATGAACATGCACCAAATTCTTTGTAATCGTCTAATATTTTATTGGATGCACAGATAGGTATTTTACAATTCTCTTACTAAATGAAATAATTGCGACATAAATACATAAGAAAACGTGAGGCAGTGATCCATTGTCAGTGTCAATTTTTATAATAAAAAACGTTAAACACGTACACGATTATAAAAAAAACAAGCATTACAAGGGTTTTCACAATGTTCATAATTTCAATAGTTGTGCTTACACATAACCTACAGCACTATAAATACCATACGATGTCATTGATGTTTACACTTGTTTCTCATAAACACAATAAACATGTCTGCCAAAACTATCGTCCTTTTCTGCGCCCAAGCTCTCTTGGTCCAGGTGAGTAAACCAGAATAATTATAATAAATTATACCATTTTTTAATGTTAACAAAATAAAACCTAATTTATGTACTTTCATTGATTTAGACTATCTCTGCATACTGCGGCGCTGGTTTGGGTTACGAAGCTCCTTTGATGGCCGCAGCTCCCTTCGGTGCCGCTCCCTGGGCTGGTTACGGAGCCGGATGCGGATGCGGTCTGGCCGCCGTCCCAACTTCCAGCGGCGGTGGATTCCCCACCTCCAGTGCTTCCCCCATCCCACCTGTCGGTTTGTCCGTTCTCTCTGAGAACGAGATCGGAGGCATCCTAGCTGTCGGCGGTGAGCTTCCTTTCCTGGGTACCGTCGGTCTGGAGGGTGCTCTACCTACCGCTGGTGCTGGTGCCGTCTCCTTCGGCTGCGGCAACGGTGCCGTAGGCATGGTGAGCGAAGACATCGCTGGTCCTGCTTGGGGCTACCCCGCTGCCGCTGGTTTGGGCTACGGACCCGGCCTCGCTGCCGGAATCGGCTACGGTCCCGCTATCGCTGGACGTGCCTTCGGTGGATGTGGTTGCGGAATCTATTGATAGTTTTACTTTAAATAATTATAAAATTCTCAATTTATTTGGTGTATTTTTTTCTTGTTTTTCATTGAACAATAACAAATTTTAATAGAAAAGCAGATTTTGTATTATCCTGAAATGCAAATTTTGATAAATAACATGATAAAATCAAATCAAATCGAAGATAGAATTTATTAAGGTTGAAGAACAACAGAGAAACAAATAATGGCGTTGATGATATTTTAATATTTTTTATAAAAACTTGGGACAAATTGAGAGTTTCAGAGGTTTTAGCTAGCTTCTATATAATTATTAACACAAAAAAATTACGAAAGCAGCGTAACTTCTAATAGTCATCAAGTCGTCCTTTGAATTCAGAACTAAAAAACAAATATGATTCGTGCAGGATACAAAATAAAGTTCAATCTCGCACTTCAAAATATTTATTAGGAAAAATACATATGGAAGAAAAAATACAAACAAATAGTACAAATATTTCAAACCAAATGATACACTTTATAAAAATGGCCAATATTTGAATCAATAACGGTAACCACCGCATCCGCAACCACCGGCACATCTTCCTGTAATAGTAACAGTGCCGCCTGCTGGCACACGACCACCGAACTCTACAGCACCCATGATCGGTACTTGACCAGCGACCTCGGTGGTACCTGCGACCATCATTTCACCAGCCACACCTACATTACCTACACCCTCTCCACCATACGCCTCACCACAACCAAGACCGCCATATCCGAGACCGCCGTACCCAAGACCAGCGTATCCGAGACCACCGTACCCGAGGCCAGCGTACCCAAGACCACCGTACCCAAGACCGCCATATCCCAGACCAAGACCAGCTCCACGGCCACAACCACGTTCTAGTACAGGTGCAGCGCCAAGACAAGCGCTGTATGCATTCTGAAATTACATAAAATGTCATTAATTTAAAATTGTATTTGAACTTAAGAAGATCAACATAAAGAAGTACTTAGCCTAGTAAGAATTCAGCAACACAAAAAAATCGCACTAAGGGAAACAAAGAGAACTAAACCAAAAGCCGTCAATAGCCGAATAGTTAAGGGTACGGTTTTCCGATTACGGGGTCGGAAGTTCGAATTCCGCCATTCGACGTAAACCATGTCCTAGCACAAGCATAGATCTTAGTTTGAAAAAAAAAACATTACGTATAAAATTATTTTGTATGTTATAAGGCGAATAAATGAAAAAATTAAAATTGCAGTTCTAATATTTCGATTGGTATTAAAAAGACAATTCTTAAATTTTAATATTAATACAATATTACTAAAATAATATTAAAACAACAAAAAGTACCTGAACCAAGAGAACTTGAATGCAGATAAATACAAAAGTGAATGTAGACATGTTTATTAACCTCACGAAGACTTTTCCGATTAATTTTCAGTTCGCAGCTTCCGCTATTTATACTTCTTATTGTCAGTACAAACTTTTATTATCTTAACAGCCTATTGTTTAGGGACCCTTAATAAATCAATAACCTTATTACAGTTCATTCAATTTATTTTTATCTTTTCTTTTGGTTATTTTATAAAGTTATAATTATATTTAAATTATGACATTGTTTTCGATTTTCAAAGTAACTTGTAACATAGATTAATATGGTCAAACTGAAAATAATACAGGAATAGGATATTAGAAATAATAAATACAAGGGGAATATTCATTTTAAGATTTTGTACTATTACATTATTTTTTATTTCTCCTTATAGTTCACAAGTCTTATATATATTTAGGTCTTTACAGTTTTATCTAGTTATCATTTAAATTATTAAGGAAAAGTTTAAATGTTACGAAAACTATGGGGGATAAGTAACTCAGTATCATTTGCAGTTTCGTAGCTCAATTCGTAGTATATCTCGTAGCACATCTCGTAGCATACTCGTAGCAATGTTGTAGCTCTATTCGCATAAATGTCTTAACTTATTATATTTTAATTCCAAATTGAATGATATATTAAGTGATGGTAGATTGATGATAAATAAAATTATATTTAAATATTATATAAGGCAATGATTCTTTTTTAAATTGCGGAACCATAGCAAGCCCTAATAATGAATAGCATTACACTTGTATTTCACAATCATACTATGTTGAAAGACGTGACATTCATATTTTTAAGTCAAGGTTAATTTTGAAATATATTTGAATTTTTTGAATTGATAAATTTCATTGTTTTAATAACAAGGAAGTCCAGAAATATCAAGTATAAGAGAACACTCCAAGTTCAATTATTCAAATGCAGCCGTCTTGTGTCGAAGTTGGAAGAGAGCAAGGGATTGAAAATAATAGTTGCATAGATCGACCATGCTACTTCAAATTAATTTATCACTTTAAACAAAGGAATAGAGGTAATTGGCAGATAATATAATAGTATGAATTTTAATAGACTACAAGACTATTATAACATGATTTGTAAATCCTAAGAATACTTACAGACCTTAATAAAAAGGAACATTCAAAAATATTATGCACCTTTCTCAAATCTAAAATAATATTTGTTAGAAAAAAAATCTGATACATCCTTGAATTCTTATGCATACGTCAATTATAGTTAGGCCTTTAACCACGTGGTTGTACAGATAACAAAAGAATGTGCCATGTCACGTATACATTTGTTGTGTTTACGTCTGTACTTGTATTGTTTTCTTATCCAGTTGATATTTAAGGTTTTTTTCTAATTTTTAATAAATCTGCTTCGTATAAAAGCTTCGTCATTCGTTTCCAGGATCATTCTAAATTCGATTCTCAAACAAAAATGGCAATCAAAGGACTCCCGTTGGTTATTCTTCAAGTTGTTCTCATTATCGAGGTAAATTAATATTTATTTTTTGCTTCCATACATTTGACCTTGATCGAACCTTGAACATATGGATTATTATTTCGAGATGTTCAAGGTTAAAGCATAGCTAATCTTCATTAAGTAACATTCTTTTTTTTTATAATAGATGGCGCTAGTTGTACATACTTCTTAGTAGTTTACTTAAGTTCCTTAGACATTCAGTCAAATATAAATATCAAGTCATCACATCATCTCCAATAATTATTTTTAATTATTAGGCAATTTCTGCTATTCCATGCAGTCCCTGTCCTGACTTGCTTATAGCGGAAGAAGTGCCAAGTTCTTACGGTGGAGACTTCATCGTGACAACTGGTTCTCCTATACCACCAACTGGATTATCAGTATTGTCAGAGAATAGGTTCGAAGGTACATTAGCTGTGGAAGGAATACTACCATTTGTGGGAACTGTTGGTCTTGAAGGTGAATTACCAACTGCGGGAAGAGGTACTGTTGCTTATGGATGTGGTAATGGTAATGTAGGAATTGTGGAGGAGGTTGCCACAATTGGGAACGCAAGACGTGTTGGTGCTCGTGGTTGTGGATGTCGTATTTAAAAAGAAATGATGAAATAAAAACTTTTTATAATAACTTATTCTTGTAATTTAATTTTCTTAAAATATTACTATTATATCTTTGAACCCGCCATGTACCAATGTGTTTTTCAATTTTCGAATTGCACATCCGACGTTCTTAGAATGAAGGAAAACATCGTGATACAACCTGACCATATTTGCAAAGAAATTCGAAGATATGTATGAAGTCAATAGACCCGCACTACGCCATAGCTAGGTCTATGCCGCTCGCCCTAATTTGAGTATGCCCTAGCCCTCAGGGCCTGTCATTGACGACAACAAAAATAAAGACTGATATTGTTATCTTTGATTAATGATAAATCTTAAAGATTTCAAAATATTACGTTACAATCTACAGTTACTTCAACAATTTATATTTTCTTACTTCATATCACGTAGGGTCTGCAATATTATGCAATACATTAAATCTGCTAGATATAAAACATTTAACATGCTTCATACGATCACTTTCATTCGTGATTCCTTTGAATTAATAAATTATTTTATCAATAATTAATTTTACTATAATGACAAAAGTTGTGTTCATTTGTTTTCTGGCTTCTATAATTCAGGTAAGAATATGTCTTTCTTCATTTATACTAAAAACATTAAAAAAAAATCATCTTTATTCCTAAAAAAACTCAAAAAAAATTATTGCAATATTCAACAATAGTCAACTAAAGTGCTAAATATGTATATATACTATACTTATACTTTTTAGATATATTTAAATAAGTAACAAACGAATTAACTCTTTTCAGATATCTCTATGCCAAGTCATTGCTAATTCTCCGTATTATACCAACATGAATAATGGTTATGGACTAACTAACACACCGATCGCAAACACAATAGCATCCAATCCTATAAATGGAATATCTACTTTATCAATGGCTAGTCCTATAACAAATGCTCCAATGTATGCTACAATACCAAGCGAAACTATTGTTCCTGGAACAGCTGCTATTAATACAGCAAATGCAATTACTGCAGGAGTGACAGGTTTGGAAGGATTCTCTCTTGGTGGTGTACCAATGTCTGGCGTTTCACCAATGGGATACGGTGATGTGACTGTACTTGGTGAATTACCAGTCGGTGGATCTACAGGTGTTACGGGAAATGTTCCTGTAATAGGATATGTCACTTTCGAAGGAACTGTACCGGCAGGAGGTACAGTCACGCTAGCAAGTAACTGTGGATGTTCGAACCCAACTATTTATTAAGTAATTTTTTGTTAAAATGTTGTTATTTTGAGAGGTTGTTGATTTTTAATGTATTTGTAATATGGAGGACTTTTAAATTTATTTTTGACGACATTTATGTAAAGTGCCCGATAGATGGTATTTTTTGATTTACATGATTTATTCTAACATAAAAAAATTAAACTGGAACAAAGCTCTACCTCAATTCATCAAATTTACGAAATATACAGCCTCTTAAAAATAAACAACACTGAAAATTATGTTTATAACTTTACTGTACATTCAAATAAAATATTATTTATTAGAAAAATAATTATTTTGATTTTTACAAACACTGCAAACACAATATTCCGGCTAAAATGAAAATTACCCTACCTGACTGTACAAGCAAAAGATATACATACTTAACCTATTCCATTTGGAATATCACTGACATGAAAAGTTAAAAGTGCCGCAAATGCCGTGTTTAAGGTTAACGCTCGCTGCTCCAGTCTGCGTTCACATGGCACAGCCTCGCTACGCTGTTCACTCACGGGATAATGATATAAAATTGCGATACATCATTCTCGTTTGCACGGGTGGTCGAGTTGATGTCGAGTTAACGCCTTGCTTCCTCCTCGCGGAACGTGCGCCATAAACACGTGCAAAATAGAATGACATGGTTTTGCTAAGAAATTTATATCTTTATCCCGCTCCATCAGTGACGTTATTTTAAGGGGGGCTGGTGCCGAGGCGGCGAGGATTTGATGAGTCGACGTTAACCCTTATAATGCGTATTTCAAAAAGTCCAATTCTAATTCTTTCATTAAGATAATAAAAAAAACATCAAAAATGTAACGTAAAATAAATTATATTGCTCGGATCTACAAATAACATTTATTAATCGAGAGAGTTTATAACAGTCAAATATTAGATGTATCGATCGATCACTTTAGCAGTTAGTTTTGTGCTCAAACTTCGCCTTTAATGTATCGAGTTTACCCAATTTACTTAGACTCGAAGTTTTCAGGAATAAGACGATGTACATAATTAAGGTATTGAAGATAAATTACTTTATTAAAAAAGTACGTAGCAGCTTTAACAATTAATGTACACAAGCGATAGTCATTATTATCTTAAGAAGACGTGAAGAAGATATTCGGTTTTTACGATATCCGAACACTTATTTTAATAACCAATCTATCTTCTTTACATCTCAAAGCTACGACTAAGATCTGTAGCCTATATCAAAACTTAACATCAAGTAGGATCGTGGTGAAGAACTGGTTTATTTATCGTAAATGGTATTAATAGGATGAAAAGAAATATGAATATCTGTATTTCAATTTCAAAATCATTTATTCAACATCGAAACACACGGTTAAATATTAAACATTTAAATTATTCTAAAGCTAATAAATAAATAAATACAATTTTAGTAGCTACATTTTGAATTATAATAATGTACTAGGATTTGCACAACTGTAGCTAACTGATGCCATGCCATCTGTTGGTATATTACCATTAATACCAACCATTCCGTAAATGGGTATTTTACCATTAACAACAACTGTTCCACCAACTTCCAACGCATCGGCCAACACTTGAACACCAATACCTTGGGTGCCAGGAGAACCACTAGTAACAGTAAATCCATTACCGCTATTACCTAAATAAAATGTAGCCATATTACCATTTAAAACAGGTGATAAATTACTCAATTGTTTTGCTTCTTCAAGATTCGTTAAAGCATCGTTTATAGCTGCGCTTTCAGCGGCCAGAAGAGCATTAGCTGTTTTTACAGCATTAACATTAGCTGTGTTTGCTGGTGAATTTGCTTGAGCAGCTATTCCAGCTGCAAGTTCCATGTTAGCTAAGTTTGTATTTGCATTGACTGCATTGGCTAAATTTGGATTTGACATATAGCTGCCAGCCATATTAGGAGTATAGGCATATCCAGTTGTTGGACTATTAGATGATTGTATACCAAGGCCTGCCATAGGTCCACTGCCTATAAGGGTTGGAAGAGATGAACCTGCTCCTATTCCACTGCCACCAGTCATTGGATAAGGGACCATTTGCGTTGAGATAACCTGTAAAGGATAAGATAAAATGATAGAAATGTTAAAGAATTTTTATGAATTAATAAATTTGAGACTCTTGAAGTGGGTTTTGCAATTCTACAAATTTATAGTCTTAGTATAAATCCACTTTTTCCTAATTAATTTACTTAGTATGACTAGATTAGATTTTATAATGAATTTAACTTACATTCACTAATGTGAAGAATAATAAACAAAATATGTGCTTCATCTTGATAGTGACGATAAACGATAAATGAGTATGTGCTTTAAAATGATTCTTTACTTATATAGAATGTTTATCTTTTATCTTTTATGTACTTTTATCATTAAAATAAGAAATGCTGGTACGTGATCTTTTATGAAGTTTGATGAATATATTGATAAAGAATTACATGATTGAATAAATATTGACAAATTATTATGTCAATTTATTAATTTTACCAATACGTGATAAGTATCTTAACATGTCAAAATATTTGTTTTGAAATATGGGATCAGAAAATATAAAATATAAATATTTGGTGGCATTTTAATTTCAGTTAATACAGTCCGTTTTTTATTTAGGTCGCGGATTTATTTTAAATTCGATTCTAATTTGTAACTTTTATATTTGATAATTCGGTTAGGTTAGATTATAATTATTAAAAACACTGCTTGTTATTAATTTTATCATCCTAAAAGTAATTTCTTATGCAATAAGACCGTACTTCGTTTTATCCATAATCTAGTATAGACGATAACAAACTTATTCTTGATTTTGTGAATAATTAATAAGCAGTAATGTAAGTGTAACTATTTATTAATTATTTCTTGCATTAAGTTATTCTATTCGTTGTCAACAGCAACATCCTCTGGTTCTAGATCATAGCCGTCATTTCCGCAGCAAAAAGCTACAAAAATTTATCATAAATTTATTCCTATTTCTTATTTTAAGAGATATTAATAGCCGATTTTATTCTATTCTGATATTGATGTTTTTGTCAATTAATATTGAATAATTAATTATATTAAAAAAACAAATAAGTATTAATTTAATTCCTTGTCAAAATAAACAATATTGTCCAAAAGACACTGGTAAGTCAACTTAAACTCAAAATAAGAGAAGATAAAAAAGCTAATTTTATTTCGTAATATTAAAAATATATTTGTTAATACAAAAATCTGATAGTGTACATATTGTCTTAGAATACAGAGACCAGGCGAGGTATTCTTTAGAATCTAGCCACAATCGTTACTTTACCGTAAGCGGGCACTTCACCATCAAAGGTAACATTACCTTCCATTGGTAACGTACCTTCAAGTAATGTTTCTCCAATCACCGGTAAATCTTCACCACATACTTCAATATTCCCATATCCCATCACATCATCCGGTGCGTACCAAGTATTTGGTAATAATTGATATGGTATGCAGTAATTCGGCATCACCATTGGTCCACCGGCTTGTCCCAACCCAAAAGCCGGTAGCATTGGTCGTGCTGAAAAATAAAAAGTGATTTGTGCAAACCGAAAGGTATCTAGTAAAGAAAAGCGAACCCGTAAATTTGCAGCAGCAGTTTTTATGAATATGACAATTTATTACATAATATGTTTAAAACATTTAAAGGAAAGAGATTCCATACATTTTTATTTTCCCCGACCTCCCCTCGATCTTTTATAATAGGGGATCAACACTTAACATTGGCAGGATGATACTCTAACCACAAAGTTTAAAAAAAAACATAATTTTTTCCAAATTCAAATTCAAATTCGAATGCTATATTTTTTTATATCATGAGGTGGCAAACGAGCGAGCAGCCACCTAAAATCGCTGAAATAGCGAAGCGACCGTTGCCCATAGACATACGCAATTGCATATGCGTTGCCTACCTTTAATCGACGGAGGAGAGGATGCACAGAAATAAAATATTTCCATCCATCCTCTCATCCGGAAAGTCCACTTCCACTTCCCATCCTCTCCTTATAAGAAAAAGGGTGGGAAGGGAAAGAGGACTAAATTAGGCCTCCGACACGCACACTCATCAGACGAAACGCGGAATTGCTTCCACTTCACGCCTGTCTTCTGTGTGGTCGTGATATTTCACCTGGCGAGCCGGGACAATTCGTGCGAAGATGTTAAAGCGGGCTCTACCACTGTTAAATTAAAGTTTTGACAAAAATTATAAAAAAGAAATAATGCTATTATATAATCTTACATGTTCCAACTATAGTAACAGTTCCTGAAGCTCGTACAGGTCCTTCAAACACCACGTTGCCACTCATCGGTACATTTCCCTCCACCTCAGTGACACCGTCGAAGATAACATCGTCCCCGGTCACAATAATCTCACCTTCTGGTATAAATTCTATTTCTTCACAAATCCCGAATACATCCTAAGACCCAAATTAAATTACATGGCTAAAATTTGAATGTATTATGTAATCGTCATAATTGCAGTTGTAAAATTAAACCAAAAAAAATTAAAAAAAAAAACAAGGAGTAATTTTTTTTTATACCTATTATAAAAATTTACCCAGAGTTATTTATATCATTCGATTCTTATTATTAATATATTCTCTTAGAGTAATATAATAAGTAAATCAAAACATAGTTAATTATTCTACTTCCTTAGTAAATGTGTATATATGACCTTAAAAAATAGACACAATTAAATAAAGATAAAATTTCACGTTGTAAGAAACTCACCCTAAATAATAATAATTGCACAAAAACGCACAAAAATCTTGTTAAACGCATTTCAACAATTAGTACATTACACACATAAGTTTGCAATTATGTTACACGATTTATTTATGACTTATTTATATACTCGTATTTTCATTTATCCTTATAACCTTGAAGGATAACCTATATAAACTAACATTATGTTTGTCTGTCTGTTTACACAATTTATACGGTGAATTTATTTATAATACATGAATGATACGTAGATGTATCTATACGTATTTTTATTTGAAATTGGAAAATAGACTCGATACATTTTAAATAAGTAAAAATCTTACGCGTATAAGTGTATATTTATTGCAATATTTGTTAAATAAATAAAAGAAGCAAAACTATAAAACGTAGCTTGTATACCTTCAATATAAAGACGTGACTGAAAACAATAGGCTTAAAACTCCTATCGAAATGTACCAATAAAAATAATTCCTGGCTCTATCATTGTTTGTGTAAAAATATATTAGATAAATATATTAAGAAATATTTCTTATTGTTATTAAGTTTAAAATTTATTTCATTTGGAATGCTTCTTTTGAAAATTAAAAAGAAAATGTTACTTACAAACTTTTTGCTAAAACGTTTAAAGAATTGACTTGTGTTTTCTACTTCAGTATCTATCTATTTTCAATTGCTAATTTTAAAATGCATTATTAAGTTATAATTTATATTTATCAGCAATTCTTTTTCTTTGCAACCAGTTATTAAACTAAATAAAAAATAAATCATCTAAACAAAACTTTTTGGAATAATTTTGAATTTATTAAAATTAAATCAATGTTTCCTCATCACAATAATATAAGCTATCATCTGTGTTTATCGGTAAATCAAAAAGATCAAAAACATCACAGAATTCATCAAAATCATCACATTCCTGAATCATTTCTATTTCACTGTTCAAATCGTAATCTGTTACTTCATCAGTTTTATTGATTCTATGGAGAAGTTTAAATTTATTATTTTTCGTCTCAGTTTGTATTTCTTCGATCTGAAAAAAGTGACCTTACTAAACCTTATTGTAAATATAAAATTAACTTATTATTGAAAGCAACTTCTTACATCTTTAGTCAAATTTTCTTTGATATTCAAGTAACATTTCACGTCCAGGTAATGTGGTCCTCCATACATCAAAGGTTTTGGAATAACTCTCCTTTGAAGTGGCATATTTCTAGTAAACTTATTTTTATTTGAATGTGAATTTATTAGTTTCCAGTTATGTGCCGCTTGCTTACAGACTCTCTTTGCCCTCTCAAGTAACGTCGTTGAAGTGATTTCCAATAACTGTAATAAAGGTATTTTTTATATAAAAAATTCTTACTGATGTTAACCTCAAATAAATAGGTAGCCAAAGCGAGCAATGTCAATATCAAAAATAAATTTATGGAAAAACTTAATCTTACTAATATTATAAATGCAAATGTTTGGATGGATGGATAGATGAATGGATGTTTGTATGAAGGTATCTCCAACACGGCTTAACGAATCTCGATGAAATTTGGCATAAATGTAGATCACAGTCTAGAAGAACAAATAGGCTACAATTTTTTTTTTAATTCCGCGCGGACAGAGACGCGTGCGACGAATAGTGAAACCAAAAAAAAGGTTAAATTAGACTTTTATGATAGATTAATGAACAAAAACAATTATTGCAAATGAAGTATTGGATGTAGGAAATTATTTTAGCGAATTTTTCTATGAAATTGGGGATTTAAGGAAGAATATGGTTAAAATAATAGGAATACTTGATTTACACTTACTCACACAAGCACATAAAAGACAAACTAAAAGAAACTTAACCGTCATCGTGATTAAAAAATAAAATATAAACTAGGACAGGAATCCACTGTATATTATCCTTTATATATTTTCTTTATCGCTAAATATGTTTATATCACGTTGTTTTTCTTATGTTCTTTGTTTAAGAACACAATGGAATGATAAATAAGTTAATAGAACCATTTTGAAGCACAAAGTATACTTAAGTTTAAAGTTATATTACTAATTTGATGGTGAATATTTTTATTTTAATGCCATTAAACAGAAAAATTTATTAAGAATTTAGGAGAAAATAAAAGTTGTTGGAATAAATAGTGTTTACTTTATTTAAAAGTTTCCGAAATTAAAAAAAATCTACGATTTTAAATTACAAATAGAATAAATAATATAAATAAATTATTATTTAACTATCTAGCTATAATTTAGTACAGTCCTAAAAGCGTTGAATCATATGTTATTGCCGAATTACAAAGACCACCGAAATTCTTCTGAATATTTCTTCGTAGACGAACTGGTACATTCACATTGCCAGTATTTGGTACAAACTGATAGCCAACATTGGCCAAACTTCCAACATTTGCCATATTAGCCAAGCTTCCAACATTTGCGATATTAGCCAAGCTTCCAACATTTGGAATATTAGCTATATTACCAACATTACCTAAATTTATAGCCTGCATATTTGGAGTAACTACAGTTCTCTCTTGACAAATAGGTACAGATGTAGGATTTAATTGTACATTATTTGTTACTGGCAAACTAGATAATTGAATTGTATTTAATAAAGCATTGGTTATTGGTCTATTGAGTCCATTAGATATCAGTCTTATATTACCGACTAAAGGATTAGGAATTTGTTGAAGATTTTGATAACCATTTGTTGCAACTAAAGGTATTTCTCGATGATTTACAGCCATGTTTATACATCCACATTTTCTTCCGATTGGTATTGTAGTAAGCTGAGCTAATCCCATCTGAAAATAGAACATTTTTTAAAATTTAGTAATCATAGGAAACTGTCTAAAGCAGTCTTTCTCAAAGTGGGCGATAACGCCCCCTTGTGGGCGCTGCAGGTCTCAAATTGCGGGTTATAGTAAAAGTTTCGTTTAGAACTCTCCGTTAATATACATATATAGGTCACAATAATTAATTAATTTAATTTGAAGTTATAATGGTTTTAAAGTATGTGAAAATATGGGGGCGCTAAAAAATATTTATTCTCAAAGTTGACAGTAGAGCAAAATAAGTTTGGGAACCACTGATCTAAAGGTCTAAAATGTGTTTTTAAATTACCTGAATTAATAGACATATTACCACCACATTGGTATAAATTTTCATTTTTGTTTGGTGTAAAAGTAGTTTGAAAAGTACAAGAACTATATATTTAATAATACATAGTTGTAATAAAATAGCATTTTATAGACAAAAAATATCTAAAACGTTGTTTATCTTGATCTTATTATCGATAGTATAAATTACTTAAAGTTATGCAGGTTTTCTTAATGTAATATTTCTTTTAAGGACGTATACGCTCGAAGTTTGTGTTAGGAAATAATTGACGATAATAGTGAAATGTTGGGATTCGAACCCACACCCGTAAAATCTATAATCCGTACATTAAACTATTGGACTATTGCCGTTTCAAATATGCTGCATACTTTGTATTTTTTGACATGAACCGGTTTTTTTATAAGATAAAAGGACAAACAGACAAACGAAGGATTTACTATTTTTTTATATATTACTCGTAATTTTAATAGTCGAGAAATATTTACCAATATCTCACTGAGGTTTATAAATGCCATTGAAACATATAATAGACCCGAAACTGCATGTCTGCGTAGCATTTAGATTTTAATACATTGTTAGTATTGTTAAGAAGAAAATCTGAAAATGTGGCAGTGTATTGACGCAACACTAGCTTTACTAAAATGTCGACGTTTATGTCCCCTCACTATTCATTCTGACACTGGACTTTGTAACGAAAGGACGTCATTCGCGCCAAGTGATTCTAACTAATAATGTCTAAATATAAAAGCAGTTTGGTCTCAACTATTAACGACTGGATAATGCTGATAAGACGACATAAAAATAGATAACCAAATAGTTATATTTCCGATATATGTGTGTGCTACATTGCCTAACATTTTCTTTGGGGTTTTATCCATATCGAATCAGTCAACCTCATAGTCCGTTTTCCAATAAAACCTTGTCATGTCTTCTCATGAATTAAAAAATATAGGAGCTAGTATAGTCAGCTGTTTTGAGTGTATCAGATAGAATAGTCAAGCTGACATCAGTCGAGATAATTTTTTAACCGTCTTCAAAAAAAGAAAGAAGTACAAATGTTTGGATGTCATTTGATTTCCTACATATTCTGTAAGCTAGCGATTGGATGTTTGTAATTAGATATCCAATTTTAGTGATATTTATTAAGTTTCTGTTTATAACTCGTAACTTATTAGTTTAATACTTAGCTACTGTTGAATGAGAATTATGTAGTTTAATAACTTAAATTTCTTTTATCGTGGGTTAATAAGACCAAAATCCCATTTTAAAACATATTGTTATCTCTGGTTTGTCAAAGATAATGACAGAGATCAGGATATGTTTTATATTTAACAGTGGTAGAGCCCGCTTTAACATCTTTGCACGAATTGCCCGGCTCGCCCGGTGAAATACCACGACCACACAGAAGACAGGCGTGAAGTGGAAGCAATTCCGCGATTCATCTAATGAGTGTGCGTCCAGGTGGCCTAATTTAGTCCTCTTTCCCTTCCCACACTTTTTCTTATAAGGGGAAATAGGAAAGTAAGGGAAAATATTTTCTTTCTTTGCATCCTTTCCTCCGTCGATTAAAGATAAACAACGCATATGCAATTGCGTATGTCTATTGGCAACGGTCACTTCGCTTTATCAGCGATTTCAGGTGGTTAAAATGACACAAAATGAAGAATAAAAACTATAACATTGTTACAAAACTTTGTTTATTTTCATAAAAAATACATAAATAAATAAATACTTAAAATTTACTTTACAATTTACATCATCACTACTAATAAACATCGCTCGTCATTATTGTAAGCGTATGTTACGAAGATTAATCTGCTTCCCCGCTTTACAAGCGTCAGTCGCTGCTAAAACGTTCTGCAGTGCGGATAACCTCAATTTATTCGCCAACGAATCATTATTATTCGTTTTACGCGCCATTCTGTTCGCGCCAGAGTATATCATTCTTTTTGGTACAGATAAAATATTATACATCGGAGCGTTTTGAGATGCTATTGATTGTCTATTGTATGGTTTATTTGGTGAGAGATTGTTAACATTACGTAAGATTAATCCCTCTATATTGATAGCAGCGATCTGGAAACAAAGATAATTTTTAGTACATTCTTATAACATCAATTACCTAACTAGTATCTAGACTTAAAAAAGATATAAATTTACAATTGGAGTGATAATGTTTTTTTTTTATATTGGTAAGATTTACGGGAATTCAATTGAAGAATGCAATTTGTATTCGTATTATTAAAAAAAATATTCTCTTAAAATATTTTAATTAATAAAGTCTACGGTAATCGGTTAATTAATTGACAAAGATATATACCATTATAACTGCGACAATAATATAAATAATTTTCAGCATTATAACACTGAAATATATATTAAATAAATAGTATATCTTCTTTAGAGAACGAATATATTCTAAATATATATTTTTATATCTTTATATTATGTACTAAATATGTGCACGTGTGTAATCAATAAAATCTAGATGTTATGCAACATATTATGTTAAGAGAGATAAAATACATGTACTTAAGTAACTATAGAGTTATCGATTTTTTTATCATAAATTAGTACTCAAAATGTAACTTGATTTACTATGGTGAAATAATAAAAATCTGGATGACGGGAGCTTTGCTCGGTATTTTTTTTTTCAATTGTGTTTTTTGCAAATTACATTTAAGTACGAATTACTAATAAAATGATGAAATATGAATAATATTTTTCGATCTTACCGAAAGAAAAAGTTAAGTTGATTATCGATAAAACACAATTAAAATGACATTTTCTAAATATGATTCCTAGCTAGATCGATTTATCGCCCCCGTAACCCCCTATATATATACAAGAATTGCTCATTTAAAGGTATAAGATTAAATCATAAAATTCAAAGAGTCAGTTATATGTAAAAATATCGAGTAAGCAAGTAAGCAATTTTCTGTTCAGGTCAACATTACAATGAAAGGTCAAGGCCAATTACGTAATAATATTAGCTGATTTGCACAAATATTTTGCACATTAATAGAATTAATCACGTACTTTTTGTCGTTTATTGAATTGGACAATTAATTAAGACTAGCTGTCGCACGTGAATCCGTCCGCGCGGAATTAAAAAAAACTTACTAAGAAGCCTGTGTGTTCTGCCAGACTATGCTCTACATCTGTACTGAATTTCATCTAGATCCGTTGAGCCGTTCCGGAGATACCTTGAAACAAACATACATTCAACCATCCATCTATCTAAACATTCGCATTTATAATCATTTGATGCGCCTGACGGAACATTGCAGTTCCTATGTAGATGAGAGAGCAGTTTACTGAATCGGGAATAATGGAGCCGCAATATAACGCTGGATATCAAGGGCAGCGTGGCCGAGTGGTCTAAGGCGCTGGTTTTAGGCACCAGTCCGAAAGGGCGTGGGTTCGAATCCCACCGCTGTCAAATCTATTTTGGTTTTACATTGGCAAAAAAGGAATTAAATCTTTAAGACTAGGAATTGACGGTCAAAAAATGTATTCAGTGTCAAAGTAAATATTTGGCCGTAGAACTGGCGACTATTATTTACTTATATTCAGATTATCAACCCTTTATGAAGCATTTATAGAGCGTTACAATCTTTATGCTACTCAATTACCGTAGTAGTCTAATACTTGACCTTTAACAAATAAATATCTAACACAAATTTTCATTTATTTCAACATTCCAGCCGATCAGTTACACGACTACGTTTTTTGTAATACCTAGGCCATCATTTATTTGGTTTAGAATTAGAGAATAGAAACATTTTACCTACACGAAAGTTTCGATGGATGGATTGAAGGATGTTTGTTAGAATGTATCTCTAAAACGGCTGCATGGATCTCTCTGAAATTTGGCATAGATGACATAGCTTGGAAGAACGCACAGGCTATTAATAAATTTTTTTTTTAATTCCGCACAGACAGAATCACGGGCGACAGCTAGTAATAAATAATTAAAAAAAAATACTTTTAACCAAAAGATGAACTTTATTTAATTTAAATTTATTAAGATACATATTTAATAAATAAACTAAACATGCTTAAATTAACAATTGTGCTTTATATGAACGGTGGTGGAATCGCTATCTTTTTGAGGAAATGGCAAGAACATTCGGAGGGTAAAGCAGGCGGTAATAATGGAGAAACAGGAGGTGCTAACGGAGACACTGGTGATGCAGCCGGTAGAAAAGGACTGATTAATGGATTCTGAGGTATTTCTGGTATCAAAACTTCACTTATCGTACCATAACGTGTTAATATTGGGTCCAAACATCCCAATATATCAAAAACTGGTTCTGGTACACACAAATCGTTTGTATAATCTGTTAAAACATACTCCGGATAAGCGGGAATCGATAATGGGGAATGACACGGTTCACATAATTGTGGGGTTGGCAATGGTAAAGATGGTCCTATAATTGAATATTCTAAAGGACAAACTAATTGTTTTGGAAGAGCAATATTGGTGTTTGGTATCACAGCCCGAGGAACGGGAGCTAAAACAGAAGGTGGAACAGCTAAAGATGGCGTCGGTGCTGCACGGACTTTAGCATATACAGGCTGCAGAGCAATTGATGAAATTCCTCCTTGACTACAAGGAATTGTGACTGGATAAAGTTGACCATTAGCCTGAAAAGAAAATCCAAATCAGTACAGGTTATTGGAAATGTTATTGGAATTATTAATTTTCATAGTAATTGATACTTACTGTACTAATAATAGTAATAATAGTTAAGACCTTTTCTATCATTCTTGTTATTGGACCAACAAATTAATGTTTAAATTTCAAATCATATAGCCTTATATGTAGTTAAAATCTAGCAATTATATTACAGTTTACTATTGTCGTAATATTTATGTAAGTTAACTATCTTCAGTTGATTACTAACTCACAATTATTTACTAACTGCATAGGTTTATCTATAAATTAAAAACTTGACAATACGATGATAATTTTTAATACTTATTTCAAATAATTTATAACACAAATTTAAATAAATAAATACATACATCTAAGAACTTAAATCTACAAAGTTGGCGGTGGAATTGGTATTTTCCTTAAGAAATGTCCTCTTGATTGCATTGGAAATGCAGAAGGTAGGAGATTTGATGTCGGTGGAGATAACGCTGATATAGGTGAAGCTGCTGGTAAGAATGGATTTACCAAACCTTGTGCACATGGACAAAGTTCTTTAGCTAATGGTGCTTGAGGGATTTCACGTGTCATGAATGGTAAATTAGGCATTGTAAATTTAGACATGATTGCAGGGTTTAATGGCAGAAAATTAGAAGGTAGGGCTTCTATATTTTGCGGTTGATTAGGTAATATAAATTTAGGTATAACTTCTGCAGGATTATGTACTGGCAGAGCATTAGGTACGATTTCTATATTTTGTGATACTGGTACATTAGGTTGAGAATGCTGGGTTTGTTTGATGATATATTCTCCATTTGGCGTTGTAATGCGTTGTAAAGCTCCAATTGGTATCATACGTCTATTCGATTGTTTTGAAATTGGTGATATATTTTCTTCAATGCATGGTACATTGTTTAGTTCTCGATTGGCAGCCATTTGAATAATCTGTAACGCTTTTTCTGTATTTGCTGGTGACAGAATATTTTGTAAGGCATTCGCTAATGCATATTGTTGTGGATCGAGAGCACTTATTAATGTTATATGCAAAGAAATAATAACTGTTAATGTGTTTAGTAACCACATTGTTATCTGAAAGAAAAGACATAAATTAGTTTAAATTTTTATTTAGCGAAGTTTCTACTATCATAAGAAGTAATCCTTTTAAAATGGAAATATATGTATCGAAATAACTTCAAGAACCTAGACTGTTTTCGACAATACTGCACTAACCGTGGGTTTCCGACACCACAATCTTTGTATAAAATATAACGTCATCCCTGTGTTCTTTGACAAAACAGAGAAAACAATATTCTTAAACGGGGATTTTGGTCTCAGAAAACCACTTTATAAGGTGGCTATTAAACAAGCAATTAACAATTGCGCACAATCTATGATTGAAGTCTGAGCGGACATTAATTTAAATTCATTAAGAATTGGAAAACAATCACATAGAAAAATCAGAATTAGGATAATATAAAAATGTATTCGCACAAGCAAACTAAAGCAAGCTTACCGTTTTAGTTCAATACAATAAAATATGTACGTTATGTAAAATGCATTCATTTTATAAAAGGAAATCACATTATGTGTTAAGCAATTTTATATAACTTTATTATCATATAAGATTAAATACTTGCTGTATTTTTATCAAAGTTACATCTAATGAGACGTGTCTCGTTATCGTTATATTTTGCAATTCACTTTTAAGATAACAAAATCCCTTACACAAATAATTGAAGAAAGACAATACTTATTTTTTTATTGCCTATTAGTAATAGCAATTAATAAAGGAAGTCCAAATTACTTAGTATTGTAGTAGAAATGATTACAAATCTCTGGTATATATATTATGATGTTAAATCTAAGCAAAAAATAGAACGGATCATAAAAAAAACTTGTTAATTTGATAATATATATTTTTTAATTTTAGCTACTTATTATAAGAGCGCCAATAGTCTAATAGTTAAGGGTACGGTTTTCCGATCAATTTTTGGTGAGTTCTAATGCCGCCATTCGATTACTGTCGTTAACCATATTATATCACAAGCTTAGAGCTTACTTAGAACGGTACAAGAAATATTAGTAAACTAACAAAAAATCTGATAATATTAAAAAATCATTTCAGAGTTTAAGAGTAATATATAAGTATTTTCCATCTAATTCCTTAAATATTTCTTTAAATGAACTCTGATAAAATGTCGCCAAATAATCACTATGTTTTGCCAATTACATTTAATTATGTTTTAAATGGAAATGAAACAAATTTCATAAACAGTTATTTGAATTTATTAATATTTAAAAGAAAGGTGGTTGAATTGTAACCTGCCGTAAATATTTACCCCGTCCCAAAACTGGTGGTAAAGGCGGGAAAGTGCACGAATCAAATATAGATTTCTCTTGTTCTGATAAACATTCTATATCTATAAACGTAGTCTGCGGAAAACCGTCACAACCGAAAAACAAACCATTATACGCATCATCAGGTAAATCTATAAGTAAAGTCTCTGTTATTGTCATAATACATGTATTTGGATATACATCACTTCTTTTTAAATCAGTCTCCTGAAAAGGATAGGAACTTAAAAATATCATGTCACTAACGGGATCTAAATATATTAATACTGGTGTTTCAGTAACAGTAGTATGACAAGGTGACATAAAATCGTCTTTTAAATAGCCGTTATTTTTTAAAAATATTCCACCATTGTTATGCTCAAGGATTGGAGACAAGAAACTTAAGTCTGGTACAGAAAATAAAAGCGATTGGTTGTCATATTCTAAAGGTAGACACTGGGTTTTGACCTGGAAAAATAAACAAAATTTGTTTTAAAACTGTCACTTTTATGCAAAAAAAGAACACTCCGTATAATACTGTACATTTTGTAATAAATAGAATCATCCTTTATATTCGAAAACAACTCACTGTATTTAGATACATCATTTCTACTTCAAAAACCGAATAATTACTCTTTGATCCATACCTGCTTTAAGCTTCATTTTAATTAATCTATTAAGAAACATTAATTTTTTCTTGGAAGTTGTATTATTTTTACTTACCTTATTAATAATGAATGCAATTAAAATTATTTCTTTTAACATTATTGTCGTATTTTATAAATCTATCAATTTTATAAACTACGCATAAAAAAACTTTTATGTATGTTTTATTGATAATTAATTACGCCACCGTTAACTATGTTAAACATTATTTCTCAGAATTATTACATAGTACCTATTTATTACACTTCGTTATATAATAAATAATGTAATAATTGTAAAATATAAAATAGATTAGAAAAAGGTTATATTCATTTAAAAAAAAACTAGATACAAAATATATCTAACAAAAGGTATATTCTATGTTAATATATTTTAAAAAAAATGAATAATAAAATTAAGGGGTTACGGTGCATAGGGAATAACTTCACTGGAAAGTACCATAACCACAATCTCACAGTATTTCAACAATATATTGTTTTTTCAGACTTACCATTGTTTTCTAAGATCAAAATCTCTGTATTAAAACATATCACCATCCCTGTTATTATCATTAACAAACCTGAAATAACATTTTAAACTTTGGTCTCAGAAACCCACGGTTATAAAGACGACCAAAATACTATCAATCACAATTTGACTTAGGATATTAAAGGTTATAAAAAAAAAACATTAAACATCAATATTGATTTATTATAAAAATATGTGTAACATCCAACCTATAAACTAAAATATCTTAAATCATTTACACAAACTGCACTGTATAGTCCTGTCAAAACTAAATGCGGTCAAATAATCCACTATATTTCACTGTATGCAATGGCAGTGGAAGTTGTAACCCTTGTGACCTAGATATTCTGAACTGGTGGTGGTTTGCCACTTGCTAAAACTGATTTCATCGTCTTCATCATACTTGGAAGCAAATCCATGTGTTTGTCTACACATCTAACAGCACATTTCTCAAAGTTAATAGTGCATTTGTCAACCTGAAAAAAGATAAAAGGAACTATAAGAAACTTGTTAACATATAACACTAGCTTCCGCGACTCCGTCTGCACGGAATTAAAAATCAAATCTAATTAGTAGCCTGTATGTTCTACCAGACTATGTTCTACAACTATGTCAAATTTCAGCTAAACCCGTTGAAGTGTGGTGCTTGAACAAGCCAATTGATCAGATAGCCAACTTGGTGCAACAGGTATCATCATAATTTTTTCAATAACTGAGACAGCAAAATGTTTTTGTACAGCTGTTATATTAGTGGTAACATTCACTTCTGACTTTGGAAGAAAAATAAGTATCTATCATTTTTATTAAGAAAAGTTACACCAAGTTACTTTTGATTTACTTAAGAACTAAATAGAATGATAAATAAGTTAAAACTAACTGTTTCTTGACTTGGATTAGCTCCTAGTTTATCCCTCGCTGCATCATTACAGTCCATAACACATCTCTGTAATCTGTTTTGGAAGTGATTGATTTCACCCTGAAAAATATTAAAAAATATATTATTACTGGTATTAAAAAATATAGAACACCCTATATAGTTTAAATCTAGATTTTAAAACAAACTTTGTAAATAATGACATGAAATTAATACATTGGTTTTAAGAATTGATCTTACTTCTTACTCTTACTAATATTATAAATGTTTTGATGGATGGATGTTTCTTTGAAGGAATCTCTGGATTGGCTTAATGGATTTAGATGACATTTAGCTAGATGTAGAACATAGTCTGGAAAAACACATAGGCTACTTATTAAGTTTTTTAATTTCCCATAAAGAGCTGGGATATTACTACTCTATAAAAATTAAATAACTAGATTTAGTAACATTTCTCTTACCTGTACATACTCATTAGCCTGATTTAATGAAGTTGTACAATTATCTATGCATCCGTGAACTCTTTCTAATGATGTTTGAGGATCATCGCAACATTTTGCTGCACATCTATGCATATCACCCTGGAAGTTGGTATAAATCTAAAGTCTAATAATTCATATATTATATTCTGATCTCTTAAAATAAGTTAAATTATAGTATGATATCTGAATATATGAATATAATTCGTCTATTGAAATAAACGAAAATCAGTATTCCCATGATAGAAAGTTTGTATAGATTACAAATTAGGTTTTCTTTACTAATCCATCTGTAACTTATGTTATATTCTAAATAAATTGCATAATATCATCAGATATTGACTGAGAACATAACCTAAAAATATCTTACCTGCATTTTTCTCAAATAAGTTCTATCCAATTCATTGATCAATTTGGTCATTTCCTGTTCAATTCTGTACTTTTGTGCTTCAACCATTTTGAAGGTTTTATCTCAGGTCTCAATTTAAATAAGAAATCCGAAAAACCGGAACATCAATTTCAAAGTTCCATAAAGTTGATTTGACAGTTCAAAATAGTGTGATCAGTGGTGATCAGAATAACAGACAGGTAGAATTTTGTCTTTGGTAAAATAATTTAAAAACTGCAAAAGTATAAAAAATATTTTTATTATCCAATCCTAAACTACTAATTCCTATTACATTGGTAAGAATAACTTAAAAAAAACGTGAATTAGGATTTTTACTTTAATTTGCTTTAATCTTGTATTATATTTCGGCTCGAATTTTCCTGACCATATTTTGAATCTTAAACATTTTATAAATATATTCTATACTCGATGTTGTTTTTTCTTTTACAAAATAATAGGATTAATTAATGGACCGAGCTGGGGGCATAATGGAGAAGCTATTGATATGCAGCTATCTGCATCAACGATGGGTATGACCATGTCATCCATTTCTTGTATTATTTCGTTATAAGAAAGACTTTCTAAATATGCAGCTGTTACGTCTGGTATTGCTGCTGCAAAATAGCCAAGACCTCTTGGTAATTGTACTGTAGTAGGTGGAAGAATCAGTTGCTTATTTCTTTTCGGTCTTTCATAACACATTTCAACATATCCCCCGTCAGTTATTAAGGTCCGTGGAGTACAATGAGGATTTCTTAAAACCATGTTTGCAGAACTTCCCGTAAACTGTAATAATTACAAGATATAAATTTAACATGACATTCTTCTTCAATAATCTACATTTTATCTCTTGGAATAAGCTTTACATATCAATGAAGTTACTAGATTAAACCGATACAAAATAAAAAAAAATCAAATAATGTTAAAACCGACTTACTATTTCGGCAATCAGAGGTACCAAAAATAATAACACAGACACGAACATTGTGTTATAACTTACAATCTACGTAAAGTACCTTCGAAACAATTGTATAAAAAAATAAAACTCACCTTAAATACGAATACTAAAGTTTGATTACGTATTACAGGTGTTGTAAAATGGAGGGTTTTGTATAATACAAAAAATAGATGCTGTATGTATTACATTAGTTTATTTTCAAAATTATTCCTTTTGAAATCTTCTACCTGATTAAGATACATTTGAACTTGAATATTCTTAGCACCATAATTAGCCAGTTTTAGGAAACCAATTTATCCAATTGGGTTTCTAGTTTTCAATAGCAATAACGCAAGATATATTCGCAATTTCAATACGTAAATCTAAGATTGTTTTCACTTTGGTTATCACAATTTCTATGGCAATATTTTATCATTTCAATAATAATGAAAAATTTTATCTTAAAATTAAAATGTAGTTGGGTAACTTCTTGATACGACACGATTGAAAGATAAGCCATGTTTAAATATTGGCTTCTTTTCCATAATATGGCCAAAGTATATGCTGTTTCAGTAAGAATACCTTGTCAGTCAATAGGAAACGATGAAGCTTTGGAAATCGTTGGGTCTTACTGTTATTTTGTTTGAGGTAGGAGCTTAGAGTATTTACATAGAAAAGTAACATTTTAATATGCGGGAAAAATACTTAAAACCTTTATGGATGCGCTGTTTGAGAAGTGGTAGAAATTATAACCTTCTAATCTGTGTCTTTATCACGTTTTTAAAAAAATAATTCAAAGTCCTTTGGTTTGTTTTAATAGATTTACTTTTTTTTTTCAGTTTGCAATAGCACAATGTGTGAACCAACCACAACAGTGCAATATGATGAACGAAGCTATGATAGAAGCACCTAGAAGTATTTTACCCCAGCCTATACCGCAATATTATGGTTCTCAAGGTACAATTGTGGAAAATCCTTGCAGTATCTGCAACTCCATCAACAAAATTCCAACTGGGAATATCTTCCCATCACCTACAACTATCATAACAGATTATTCACCAGCAATTTGTAAACATTTAGCTGATACGCTACAACTTATGGTTGTTTGTAATTTATTACAAGGCAATAGAGGTTCTTCAGAACTGGCTATGAAACTTGCATCGCCTATTATTAAGGAAGTATTGACATCTCCGACGTTTACACGCGCTGCTATGAATACAATTAATTCTAATACGATTCTTCCGAACATAATCAAACCACCATTGAATACTAATTTTATTCCTACGATCACAAATTCATTGCCGCCAATGCAAGCACAAAGTCCCTGTAATAAAGACTTACTGCCAAATATTTTAAGTTTATTACGTAATTTAAAATGAATGTATTTATTTATAAAATAGATTAGTAACTTATTAAAATCAAGAATAAATTATTTATACTGTTAGTTTGTTTTTTATTCTTAAGTTAAGATAATTTGGTCTTAAAGCTGAGTCAAAAGCAAGACAAGCCTTTACAATTGGGAACATTAAGGAAAGTCGTGAAAAAACTTTATCGTCTTTAAAAGTTGGGAACTTAATGAAAGCACTTTTGAAAACAAATTTTATTATCAAGCTATATATTTTTGAAGGAGTATTCAATTTCCTTGCATACTTACCAAAAAAGGATATGATGTTCCCACACTAGAATTTTGAATAGAAGACAAAGAATTTTGTGGCTTAATAATCTGGGATTTGACTTCAAAAAAATAAAAAAAAATGCTATAAGACTTACTATAACTTTAATAACACAAAAATTAACAAAAGAATTAATTAAATTAATAAAAATATGTATTTCCTACATTGTTATAACCACATCCACAAGGTATTGGATCCACGCTGACAAATGGCAGAGATGGTATATTTCCAATATTACATGTCATTTGGGCTGGAACATTTGTAGGATACAAAAACTCTGTTGCTACAGGTCCTACTGTTACTCTAGGACCAATTACTTCACTTACACCATTGTAGCAATTCGGTACAGTAGGTGCCAATTGTACTGGTCCAATAATTTCTGGCATTCCATACATCGGCGTAACAAATTCAGTGAACCCACAATAGTTATTTGTCGGTATATTTACTGGTGTTGGTGTTATACATTCCCCATAAAAGTTCGGCAATGGCTCTATAAAAGTTGCACAAGGAGGTGCAAAATCAAAAATAGGTCCGGACTGTGGAATATAATCGATTACAGGTCCATATTGTGGCACCATATCAAATACTGGAGTACACGGTGGTGAAAAATCTACCGGTGCTGGTAAGTAATCTATCACAGGTCCGAATTGTGCAAATTCAAAAGATGGAGGACAAGGTGGTTTTAAATCGATAAACGTCGGACAAGGAGGTGAATATTCGACTATAGGTCCTACTCCATATTGTGGTATGAAATCAAAAGATGGAAGACACGGTGGTTTGTAATCAATAGCACATGAAGGTAAATAATCGATCACTGGATTACGTGGTAGAATATCAACTTTTGGTCCTCGTGATGGAACATAATCTATTATTGGAGAACAAGGTTGTGAAACAAATTCAGTAATAGGTGATACTTCTACTGTTGGTGTATAGATCGGAATCGGTTGCGGTACCGGCTCACAAATAGGAGCCACAGGTACTGAATGATGCCCTAAAGCAGTATTTAATGTCGATTCTATTAAATCACTAACGATTAATAATTGTAGGACATTTGCGAGTGCACTTGAAAGTGAAGTATCAATTATGGTCGTTCCAACTACAGGTGTAACCGGGGGTATTAGTGGTGGGTTTGGATACATTGGAGGGTGGGATGGCGCCGGTGGTAATATTGGAGGTCCACAAATCTGACCTTGTACCTGAAAAATAAAAAAAAACATACTTTTAGACATTATTAATTAGAGTCGAGTGTCAGCATGATTAGTGAGGGGTCATAAACGTCGACATTTTGGTAAGGCTAGTGTTGCGCCAGTACACCGGCACAGTGTCGGATTTTCTTCCTAAAATACTTAGATAAATGTTGTGTTAATAGTTAATATTAAAATTAGCGATAAAATAAGCATAAATAAATACATTGTTTCTTAAATCGCCTTTTTGAAGAGAAATGTCTAAAATTTAAGACCTTTTGAGCATGACTTAAAAATAATTTGTTATTCTGCTTGAATTTATGATATATTTTTACCTTGTATAGCAAAAGAGTAATCGCTAAGAGCACCGTTCCAATCTTCATTTTTGCTGACTAACCTTAAAAATACATAGTAATATTGCTTTTATATATTTATTTTTAATTAGAAATGCAACTTTTATTGACCTAATAATTTACAAAACTATGATAATTGTTACAATTCAAAGAATTAGTATGATAAATATAATCGAAATACTGACACAAGTATGTTGCAAAAGGTCTTATATACTTTATTTAAAATATATTAAAAAAAATCAAATGTAACAACGTGTGGCATGAAGTAGTACCAACTTAGTTTATGAAAGCCATAAAGAAAAAGATTAAGTTTTTCCAAAGTTTAACGTATCAAAATAGCACCTACAAAATTATTTTCTTCTATCAAGTAAAGTAAACTAGAATATATTTAATTTTTTATTTGTATGTGTACGAAGCGAGAAAACTTGTTAATTTTCTCAACTAGAATATTTATTTTATGTGTCTTAATAATTAAGCAAAAATAAACTTGGGAATACATAAAAAATAGAGTTAATTTCAATTCACTTTGTCTTTTTTATTTTAATTTTTTTTTTTGGAATTTGTGGTCTATGTGGGGCGGGAACTTAGTGATCCACCTCACAGTCTATCACCCTAGTTTGGACACCAGTCCCCGACCCTTAGGAAAAAAATAAATAAGTTGTTTTTTTTGTTAGCAAAAAAATTAACAGCGTCTTATAAAATACTGTATTTTTGTTTAATGCTTATTATCTTATTAATATTTTTTATTCACTCAAATATTATTGTAATCAATTACAAAATAGTTTATCACTCAACACGTTTTAATTTAGTAAGATATACTTTGTAGTTACATAAAACAAAATGTTATTATAATATGTCACGTATCATCATTATCGATTAGTGATGATGACATTAGAGACATGAACCTTTAATTACACACACTTATAAAAGAACTTGCGACAGAAAATCTGTACACAATCAAAAGAGAAAGTTACAAGCATGAAGATAATATTATATTCTTTGTTTACACTTTTAATGTTAAAGGTAATTTTAAAATAAATGACGTAATAGACAAAGGTTGCTATTTAGCAATTGTGCCTTTGACGTTTCAGTTTTTTTTTTTTGATTTTAATTATCTTATAAAAATTAGTACGTTAGTACCAAGAAGATCTAGAAATTATTGCTCAGCTCGTACTTCAAAATATACATAAATTAACCTTTATCTACACTACAGCACTTTTTTTCTTCTTTTCGCTAAGCCATAATTTAACGACCATAACATAAGATATGCACATTTTTTTTAGTATAACATTAATTTAATGACCCATTTTTTTCAGATTGTAGCAACACAGTATATCGTACAAACTCAAAAGACATTAACTGATTCTATCGGTCCAACTGCAACAATAATGAAGACTGCTTCCCCGGAGATAATTATTAGACGGGTCTCATCACCTATGATGATTAGTACATCTCCAACATCAGGAGTTATCATACAGAAAACGTCAACTTCATTAGCACCTCGTAAAGGTCAAATAGTCAGGATAAAGCGTAAAGTGCCTACACCAAATATTTTCCAAAAACCACTTATGAAGAACATGTTTTTACAAAAGCTTTAACAATTTTATATCAATTGATAGGGTTTTATATTTATTATTTATTTGTATTGTAAACGTCTCTCATTATCTTATTGATTAAGACTATTATTGAGATGAAATTAATACTGTATATTTATTTTATATGCAAGTAACTTATTTTTATTTATTAACTAGATTTTAAGGATTAAATAAATTAAAACACTTTGAAACCACATCTTTATTTTTCTATTCCTTCTAATAATAAAACCTCATAATTGAATTAATATTCAATAGAATAATATAAATAAGAGATGAATCAAACATAATAGATTTAAAAAGAATCTTATTAATATTATTATTATATATAAATGCGAATTTAGATGGATGGATGTATGAATGTATCTCCGGAACGGCTTAACGGATTTCAATGAAATTTGGCACACATGAAGAACATACTTATTAAGTTTTTTTTTTATATTCCGCGCTGACGGAGTCGCGGGCGACAGCTATTAAAATATTGAATCAATATATTATAAGTAATTTCATCGCAGTCATTTACATATCACGAGTAAATGTGGGTTTAAACGAATAGAATAGAAGGCACTAAAATGAAAATAATATGTAGTTTGAAATTTTAATTATTTATTTTATTTAATAATTTACATAAACTAATCAGTTACAATATTAGATCTTGTCTTGTCTTGATCTTTGTTTTTTAAATTCTAATAAACATAATTAACGCTGGCATAAGGTATTGGTTCCACATTAAGATTGCCACAAGGGACTGACGAAGGAGACCCTATATTAAGAGTCAACGCACCCTGTATTCCTGGTGGATATTTTAATTCTGTAACTGGCCCACGATTTCTAATTGGACCAATAATCTCTGTTAAACCTCCAGATAAAGGATTCAATGTTGCTCTTGGCACAGATCCTATCTCTCGAAAGCTCGTACAGTCGAAATTAGGTAAAACTGATACAATTTCTTGCAAACTATAAATGTTCGAACCTAATTTTTTAACTGGAGAATTGACAAGAGATTCCAGAGAACTTTGTGGTCTTAGAAATTCTACTATTGGAGAAGATGGCGAAATAAATTCGGTTATCGGTGCTATCAAATCAGGCGATGAATAATAAAGAGATGGTTGAATTTGATCGCAAATTGATACAGTTGGCATACAGGGTGGTATAGTTCTAAGAGGATTGATAGTTGAAGCAATTACATCGCTTACAATAAGTAATTGTAAAGCATTCGCTAGGGAATTTGAAACAGAATTATCTATAGGTACTGAAGTTATCTGTGGTCTGATTGGCGATGATACAACATCTTGCATTAATTGTATCGGTGTTCCGCAATTACAAAATTGTGACTGAACCTGAAACGACATAAAAAAATAATTAAATTAAGTTATAATTTCTATTTCTCCTTATTTATTTCTTAATTAACTCCACGGACTTATTTGATTAAAAACATAACTAATACGATTATTTGTTTAGACATTTTACGATTCTTCGTTAATTAGGAGAAATTTTTTTACCTCAGAAAAGTAAATAACTCCGAAAACGTATAAAATTTCTTTCCGCATTTTTCATTAATTATATTGAATAAGGTTAAAGACTGATTGTCATATTTATACCTGGTATTTACTTGAAATACTTATTGTATAATATTGCGTCAAGTTATATGATAACTTGTAGTCAGACAAGCAAGATATTACAAAGAAAATTAACTAGAAATCAAAATCTACTATATTAGTAACATCATTGTTTTGAAATTATTAGTAATTAAAATGATTGCTAAATTTTCGCTTTCCTACAATCTTCAAAAGTTTGCATATATAATGTTTTCCAATCTTTGGTTATGAGATTTATAACAAAGGCCATCGCTGGAGAATATCAATGAAATCCTCTCATGATCTGTACTTAACTTTAGTTTAAAAATATTAGCTTAAAATAAAATTGAATTCAAAATTAAAAACCATTGTAATTTAGGTTTTATTTTCGTTTTATGAGGTTTAATATATGTATTTGATAACTATTACAATTGTTTTTGTTTTAAGCCAATATTACTTTATTTCATAATAAAAATTGAAGACCAAATTACGTCAGAATATCAGAAGAAAATAATGGTAAAGAACTGATAAAGATTGTTTTAATCTATACAAAGAAATTGATAACTTTATCGTAGAATTTCTTTCACATTTCTAACGCATGATAAAGATCTATTGAGACGAAACATAATCGTGAAAGATATTAAGAAATGGTATTAATATATATAATACTTGTATAGGTTAAAATCATTCATAGGCCTTTGAAGTTAGATCCCACCAGAATGCTTAGATTTATCGTTACAGCTTTATTAATTGAGGTATGTTTTGTCACTAAATTATCAAACTTTCTACTTATATATCTTAAAAATAAGAACTTTTGTTGTTTTCTTAGTAAATAATAAATAATTTTACTTTATACTTAAATCAACAATATAATGTCCAAACAATTTGCTTTTTTGGTATATCTACTAGATGCAAAAGTATATAAATACTACCTGTCGCCCGCGACGCCGTCCGCGTGTTTGTCTAAAAAATAAAAATTTTGGGGTGGACTACCCTTAAAATTTAGGGGGATGAAAAAAAGATGTTGGCCGATTCTCAGACCTACTCAATATGCTCACAAAATTTCATGAGAATCGGTCAAGCCGTTTCGGAGGAGTATGGGAACGAAAATTGTGACACGAGAATTTTATATATAAGATATTTAGATATTTTCTAATTTCCTTCCATTTCGTTGTCATATGCCACTGTCATCTGACGAAACTCTATTTTACTTATCATATGTTTTCCAGTTGTTTTCATACTAACTTCATTTATAGGTAACTCTAGCACAATGCCCGCTGCAGACTTACTGCTCAAAATCACCAATTGATATAGCAACTTCTTCAATCATAGAAGCATTAAGAGGACGGGCTTCATCTCAAATCCCAGTACCAGTAACACCACTAGAAAATATTCTAATGTGTAGAAATTTAGCTGAACAAATAGAACATGCATCATTGGCTAAATTAAAAAGAAATGCATTAAGGAGACCTGTTTTTGGTCAAATAGCCGGACCATTGATAGAAGAATTGGCTAAAATATGTCGTTGCCCTGTTTGTGCTTCAAATAACTTAGTACCATCATCTCTTCCATTAAACGTGCCAGCGATTTCGAATAATCTTAATACTTTATACGTAAATCCATCTGTTCCACAAAATCCTAATTTGAATATGTTAAAATTCTTCTAATTTGTGTTCGTTTTTAAGTTGTATTTATTTCTATTTATTCAGTTTTTGTAAAATAAATAAATAATAAAAAACAAATTTATTTTATTTTATATACAATTCAGTTAATAACGGTACACTGCATATTAAGGAACTCTTTGCGATGTTTTTTTATTATCTACAGGATTTTTTTTATTAGTAAATAAGGATTTAAAGAAAATAGCCCAAAGGAGGATATTATCAAAGAATAAGATAGCAAAATTTCATCTCTAAAGAATGTAAACTACTTTTATCTTTCTGTTTTATGAAAAATCAAAACCATTACAAAAAAGATTTGATTTATTTGTTATTCCAGGCTTACCTCAAAAACCTACAACATTGTTTTATAAAAATACAATTTTGTTTTTCTATTAAATTCGATCTTTACTTTTAAGTTTTTAGCGAAATGTGTTACTTTATTACAATAAATGAATTAGTTTTTATATAATTTCAATGCAAAATAATACACAATTATTTCATTGAGTTTCCAAACAAGGGTTTAAACAAAATTAAAATACATTTCATTCTATAAAAAAATATTTAATTTACAAAAATAAATAAACACTGTCCACTTCGTATAATATTTCATTACATTCACACATTAAAAAAAATAAGTTACATTAATAGAAATCCATAGAAAATAAATCCTTGGTATTATCAGCAGCCAAAATCGCGGCATACGGTGATTGAAAGTCACGTTTGTTTTGTTCAAATACAGGTTGATGTTCCGCAAAGCCATTAGCCAAAGCATCATACGGAGATTGTAATTTTAACCCTTGTCTTGGAGTAGCAGGAGGTATGGCACCTAATAGACCTCCCAAATTATGTGACGAACCTAAATAATTAGCATTAGGATAAGAAGGATTAGGAGACTCGTATGGATTACTTTCAAAATATGCTTGATAGTCTTGTGTTTGATATTGGGGAAGACCTTCATTTGTATATATTGCATGAGAATTTGCTGGTTGGATTGTTTCGTACTCTATTTTTTGTTGTATTCCATTACGCATATTTGGTAGAGACTCTGATATAGGTGAGTTTAATAAATTACTGACAATCAATAATTGTAGTGCAATTGCTAAATTATTTAAAACATTTGAATCGAATCCTTTTGATGGTAAAGTTGGGGAGATTTTAGGCTTTGTTGGAATCAATGGAGGTTCTTTTGGTGGTTGAACTGGTGTAACTGGTGCAACTGGAGGTTTGTATGTTGTAATTTGTGGTGATGCCGGTGAATACGAATAATCATGGTATAAAGAAGCACTTGGTTGGTACACTGAAGACGAAGGAGGTGTGTAAGAGTTAACAGTTGTATGAGAATGTGTGGAAGCGTATGGATTAGTTGTTGAATGCGAAGGCGTGCTTGGAATTTGATAGTACTGTTGCCCTGGTACTTGAAAATATTGCGTCCCTTGTGGTAGATATGAAGCAAATACCTAAAAATAAAAACGATCTAATTATGTTGTTTTTAATTACTAAAATGTTATAATTCTTTGATTTTACGGTATACTTAATTAAAAATACAAATATTAATAACTTAAAGAACACAATATCTCAAAGGTCACGTTTAAAGAAATATGAAGTTGTCGATGATTTTAATTTTTTTTTTAATTAAGACAAAGGGGCAATAAAATGTAGAGACAATTAAATTAAACAACATACCGCACAAATGAGTCCGTCAATTATTAAAAACTCCAAAACCCGAGCAGACATTGTCTCGATTCCAATGAATTTTAATAACTAAATCAAAATGATTCAATACTATTGATACATCTAATATCTCACATCTAATAACACGTATTCTGTAATTTTTATCTCTTTCAACAAGATCGTTAAACGTTCAGTATCGATTTTTCAATGTTTCTTAACATAATATCTCCTTATCAATTTTTGTTATCGGAAATAAGAATCTCTACGAAGATAATTTACTTGTTAAAAGTAATTCTTAATCCCAAAAAATAGATTCTATCTTTTATATTTCAAAAAAGATTACAATGTTTTAAATATATCTCTGTGACATTTTTACCGTTGGTTTTTGAGATTAAAATCTCTATATAAAACATACCGTCATCCCTGTTATTATGTCTTACATAACAATATATTTTAAACGGGGATTTCGGTCTCGGAAACCCACGGTTAGTCGTTTCAAATTTCTTTAATGTCCACTCCTATTGTAGTTTAAAGATTCAAAGCATATTTATTATATTAATATATTTATAAAATTCAAAATTATTAAAACCCGTTATACTGTTTTTATTACGTAGTCATATTACATTTTGTTGAAACAATAAGAATAAAAAATGAACGCAGTCTCGAGGGATGCATGAACTCAAATCCGAGCCGCGCTTTTGTTAACAAATGTGTTCAGTTTATTTTATGTGCTAGCCCGAGTTATTTTATTTGTTAAGTTACTTAAATTGTTCCATTTTTAATTAAACTTGTCTAGAAAAGTTAATTTAGCATTAAGAGAAACAGTAGATTTTCTTTAGTGAAGTATAATTTCAAGAATCTTTTTTTAAGTGTTTTAAAATAAACAATATTCCAATTCTCATTGAAAAAAAAACTGAGATTAAAGCATGTTTTTGTACAGGTATTTACACTACAGTGGAAACTCACTGCTAATTTGTAAAATTAATTTGAGTCATTTATCAATTTTAGCAAACTTTTGATAGCATTTTTTTTATCGTAAGGTGGCAAACGAGCGAGCGGCCACCTGAAATCGCTGAAATAGCGAAGTGACCGTTGCCCATAGACATACGCAATTGCATATGCGTTGCCTTTAATCGACGGAGGTGAGGATGCACAGAAATTAAATATTTTCCCTTTGCATGCATCTTTTCCTTAGTAGTAGTTTCAGCCACTTCAGTTTTTCGATGTATTAAAATAAAATGGTTATTGTTCAACGCTTTATATAATACATAAAAAGAAAAAAATATATTAAACAAGGTCTCGTCCCGAATAAGCCTCTCTTATCCTGAAACTCAATTTCGTAGATGTTCTTTCTACGTGATGCGAAAATTGAACAATGAATTTTCGCACGTACTATTTATATCTTAATATTGCTTAATATTACTATAGGTTTCCAATGTCGAAATAATTGTATAAAAACATATAAAATAAATTTCATGGTAATGCAATTTGACGGTTACGTAATACGGAATAAGATATATGTATTTATATAAACTGACTATACTTCTTGTGACTACTATGGTTTGTGTGTGTATGTATGTATGTATTCGTAAAATATATATCTTAGCCTTAATAAATTTAAATAAGCATAAGATGAAATGTAAATTCTCTTATATTATTTACACTTTGCTCTTCCTTTTACTCTCCTAAACTAAGAACTTGAATTGCATCGTATTAACACTTTTCTAAAGAATATGACGGAGTAACCCTGGCACTTATGGGTGTCGCCAGGGGACGCAAAGAGGTTGCTGCCCTACGTTAGACTATAAAAAAAAAATAGATATATAACTCTAAAACTAAACGTTAGTTTTTCCTCTCTCTAGGTAATAAACTATTGGATTTAAGAAAATCATATGAACCCCGCTTTATTCTTAATGCCGGTATTGATAGGGTAACTTATCTTTCTTATATCATAGCTTGTTAGTGATAGAAACAGTTCTAAAATATAGGTCTGTTTATAAAATAAACACCAATTAGTTTAACTTTGTTTACTGGAAACATCGTCAGCCATCGCGGAGCGGAACATCGCTATATTTAGATGAACGAATGACGTCAAACAGCTCTGACCTATGACTTTAATGTTCCGACATTTACTAAAGATAGTTTGAGTTTCCTTTGACATCCTGTTAATAGTAAGTACGTCACTAGTTATTTATTGCATAGTCGTATACTCTTTCTGTATTTTTAATACAATTCGATGCATAAACAATTTATACAAAAATAATAATAGCTCAATTTCATCATTATCAGCTCACTATATGTCCCCACCGAGGGACTCGGAGCCTACCCTAAGTTAAGGGTGACTAGTCCATAGTCAACCACGCTGGCCAAGTGCGGGTTGGTTGACTTCACACATATCTTTGAATTTCTTCTCGGATATGTGCAGGTTGCATCACGATGTTTTCCTTCACCGTAAGAACGTCGGATCAATGTATATATGTAAATCGAAAATCGAAAAACACATTGGTACATGGCGGGATTCCAACCCAGGACCTGCAGTTTACAAGTCAAGTGCTGAAACCATTGAGCCACCGACGCTCTCAAGCTCAATTTAATTGGGACTTATCATTTGGTTCCTTATAACTCAACTCTTATTTGCAACGATGTTTTAATAAAATACAAATTATTTTAAAACTTTTTTTTATTTAAATAACGTATATATCACATTACAAATATGTTGTAATAAAATTTGGTATAAAAAGAATTAATAAATGTAATTATAACTAGGCATGCAATTACATGGAGATCCATAGGGGCTTAACAAACCGCCTCCAATGACTTCAACAGGGGCGTAATTTGGTGCCAACATTTCAATAGGAGCAAACGCAGGGGCCAACACCTCACAGTTTGGACTTGGTAGGGTTGTGCTCAACAAATTGCTCACTACAAGCAACTGCAGAGCATTTGCTAAGCTGTTAGCAACACTGCTGTCTTGGATTATTGTTGGTGCGACTTCGTAGGGCCTCTCCATAACAAGAGGAGTTACTGTAGGGGTGCCAATCATTAACTCCGGGACTATATTCTGACCGCAATTCGGTACAACACGATTAACAACTTGACTGTACACGTTCTGTAAAAAATAAATCAATAAGTACAATGCAAAAGATAAATTCAAACTGTAATAATTATAGTATAATTTAATTATGGTCTATTGAAGAAATATTTAGTTATGACTGAAGACGCTTAAATGTAGATTTCTCTTACTAAATACACTTAAGGGTAAGTTACTAAGACTTGACTCTGAATATGTCAGTAATTCTTTCATATTTTGCATAGATATAAAGAAAGAAATATAAAAGAATTAGCATTACATCTACTACGAAGTAAAGAAGCTATAAAACTTTTTATCCTCCGACACTGAGAACAAAGCTTTGCTCCCGAAGGAAATATCCAACTTCAAGACTTCGCATATAAAGTGCACTTTGTCGTAATGTACTAGCACTTAGACATTCATAGCCTTTTATTTAATATTAAATATTATCTTATCCCAGTTTTATTTAACAAAACTAGCTGTAGCCACTCCGTTCACGTAGAATTAATAAAAAACTTAACTAGTATGTGTCCATCCAGATTATATTTTACATTTATGGCAAATTTCATCGAAATTCATTCAACCGTTCTGGAGATACCTTCAAACAAACATCCATCCATCTACCCAAACTTATATTTATATTAGATTATAAAGATTTATAAATTTCAAGATGAACGAATATTAAACTAAAATATTTTCAAGAAAGTAAATCAAGTTAAAATATATTGTAATGGATAAAATTTACCTGTATCGCGATCAGTTGAAGAACAACAAAGCCTGCAGTGCGGTGAACCATTTTATTATATTTCGATAGTTTACTTTAATAGTGTATATTTAAGACTGTATAATAAAACAAATTCAACTGCTTTAAGTATACAAATGTTATCATGAATACGTGTTTTAGGCTTTTCCAAGAAATTCTGAATGTTTTCTTTCCAAGAAATTACAATAACTATTACCTTAATATTATCTATTACATTATTACTAATATTACATAACAGTTATGTTTCAATCGTATTTAATAATTAATAGTGGATGCCCATTGGTCGAAACTCCACTATGTTATAGTCAAAGATTCTCTACATTAACTGTATAAAATTTCCCGTTCATCTGTTACCGGTATATCCTTAAAAAGGATACAAAGTTAACACGTATGACAATAATATATTGATGTAAGTGTATACAATATTACTTTCTTGTATACAATATGCATTGATTTGATCTATAGATAATATTAGAAGCTATTAAACATTCAATGTTGTATATACCATAAAATTTTGTTCGACCTTAACCATAATAAGCTGTCGCCCGTTACACCGTCCGCGGCGGATAAAAAAAATAGTAGCCTATGAGTTCGTCCAGACTGAAGATCGTATTAGCTGTTATGAAAATATTCTCTAACAAACATCCATCCATCTAAACTTTCGCATTTATAAAAATAGTAAGATGTTCCCACATTTAATTAAAAGGAATTCTGCGGATTAAGGGTCCAGTAACATATAATTAAGGTACGATTTTTTAGTAAAGATTTTCTTTAGCAGCTATTAAACTATAATGTGAGTTTCTCTTCTCACGTGTGCTTTTTGTAGTCAACATGAGTACTAATGTTCGATGAATATTCCTAGTTATAAGTGAAACAACAACCCTACAGTAAAATGATCAATATATCGAAGAATTTCAGTTTACATAGGATCTGAACAAACATCCCATGTGTGCACATTTGTAATGGAATTCCTCTGAATGCTGGATAACACAGAAACTAAGGGGAAATTTGCCAATCATTGACAATATTTATTAAAAAATTGAATAACAATCACATTTGTTATAAAAACGTTATGTAAAGTTAATTTAAAATTGCTTGACTCAAAATGTTTCCCGTTGAGCCGATCGACCTGCCAATGTAACGGCCGAATTGGGACATTAATCCAACGGAGAATAAATGTAGGTAAATAAAATTTGCTTAAAATAATTTAAAGCTTTAAACTTCTTTATTACAATAAATAATACAATAAACACTAAGAAAAAAAACAAGTAATAAAACAAATAGTTTTTTTTTTTAATTGACAATCAGCTTTTGTCAAATTAAATTAATTATCATTTTTTCTATAAGAATCCTTACAAGTTAAATAAATAATTACATCACAAGTCCATCACAAAGCAAGACCATATTTTGCTAATTTCGAACGAGCGTAGACAGTTTCAACATTCGTATCCTTGACTTTCCTCCATTTCGCCAAACCATCTTCAATATCATTACATGATTTAGATTTTCCGTTATTTTTATCTGAAATTGGAGTTGAGTAGACCACAGCCGTATCTTCTATGTCATATTTGTTATATTCTTCTTTAGGATCTTGATAAATATTATGATGATGATAAGGTTCGTAGATCTCATTTGAATCCACCTTCCGTGTTCTGAAGTCTGGATTATCCAAGAAATGAGGGGATTTAATTTCTGCAGTAGTCATCTCTTCTGCTACTTTGTCTTCCTGATTCAAATCCTTGGTTCCTATAGATTCACTAAAAAATAAATTAGAATTTTTACTCATATTTTTCATTGCAATTCGTTTTCTTTTCTTTATAAAGTCCCCGAAATTGAAATTTTTATTACTTACATAATGATATTTATCACCGTGGTATTTTATAGGATTTTTTTCTTCTGTAGTTAATTGTAAAGCTTCATCAGCAGTGAAATCTGGGTAGTAATCATCCATTAGACTATTTTCGAAAATAATTGGTACTTTATCATCCATACCAACTATAAACGATGGATACGAATTGTATGTTTCTTCGGGCAAAGAATTATTAATAAAAGACAATTCGTCGAATATGCCTGTTACAATATTATCTTTCTCATTTTCTTCACTTGAAATATTATTATTCTGTTCTAAAACATTCTCCACTAGTATTATAGTTTCATTTTCTTTTTTAATAATAGCTGTATGAGGAATTTCTTTTATTTCTAAAGAATGCGTAGGTGTTGTGATAAGCAAGTTATTAGAACTAGGGATAATTTCATCAACCAACTTCATCGATTCATTAGCAACCTTCCTGTCTACTGGTTTTCTTCTTGAATAAACTCTTTTTCTGTTTTGTTTTCTTCTATAAAACTTTGGATTCTTACGTCGTTTGTACGATTTACTTCTATTAGATTTTTTACTGCTTCTTTGATTCGAATTTTGCGGAAGTTGGTAAAAATTGTTGAAGTTGAAAGGATAATCATTGTTGTTTAATTGATAATTTGACATAATAGCATTTATATATTTGTACATTGAGTTCGAATCATAAGGCATGTTCGGATATTGATAATCTTGGTTAATTGGAACAGAGTTTAAAGTATTTCTCGATCGATTAGAATCACTAACTTTTTGTTTATTTTTGTTGTTATTTTTCTTAGATTGTATTTCTTTTGATTTTTTCTTTTGGCCACCATCATTTTGTGCGTTTTTTTGTTTGCCGTTCACCACATCGCCATGTTTTAGTTTGACGCCATTGATCTTCTTTCTAGAAGTGTTAACTTTAAATGTTTTATTATTTTGTTGGTTTGTCACAGTTTTTTCATCTCCTTTTTCATTTTTATGTGAATATCCTGTGTTGCCTAAGCTTTCAGATTTTTTAGGCTTATCTATAGATGGTGTACTTTCATTTGTTGTCTTAGTTTTAAGTCCTTTGGTTTTGTTTTCTTTTTGATATCCTTTTTCGGTGACCAGTAAATCGATAGAATTTTTGTTTTGATTATCTAGTTTATCTGCCGTCGATTCATTTTTTACTTGGTTCGGCCGTTTAGAACGTATTCTTGTATTTCTTTTTTGATTAGTCGTTGTTTTGTTATCAGATTTGTATTGATTGTTATTGATAAAGAGATTTTCTCCTTTCGAGACATCGTCATCGGCTTGTTCGTAATATATATTTTCCCCTAAAATATCTTGATTTTTGTCGGCATTCTTTTTAACCCTTGTACAGATATTAGGGCTGTCCAACATGCACTCTGTATAAATATCTTCTTTTATGTTTGAAGCTTGTCTATTAATTAAATCTGGTAAAATTATATAATTGTTTATTACGCTTGGTGTATTTTTTGAATTTGGAATGTTATTTAAATTATCGGCATTATTGCTACGTTGAATATCACTAATAATATCTACCAACATAGGATTATTTATAATTCTATCGTATATCATTTTCAATAACATATCTTTTTCTTGATGATTTGGACATATTGATGCAATTTTATTTATTGTTTTGTCACTTGTTTGTTCACCATTAAATAAGCCCATCAAAGAATTTCTGAAAGCACTTTGGTCGCAATAATTTCCAGGATAAATTTGAACGTCTACTTCTTTTGGTATCGGACTTGTTGAAACCTGTAATAAATATAATTTTAAAATCAATCAAAGGTACTCAATGCTCTAATAAAGCAACGATTCTTCATATTATATTATCATTTAAAGAAAAAAGGCTACTAAGGATTTAATTTTTCACACAACAAATACGATTAAAATATTATTTATTCACCACTATTAGTAATCTATAGCAAATAAATTTAACACAATGACGAAATTACAAAGTAGTGCAATTAAGTTTTATCATCTAAACTTCTATACTCATATAATAAATAGAAAAGAATAGACTCCGAAACTACTGAACCAATTCTTTCACTGTCAGGAAGTTGTAATAGCATAGGCTATGGATGGAATAGTAAATAAAAAATTGAACTTACCAGTGAAATTAATAAACAAACATTTAAAATTAAACTTCTTTCGCACATTATGTAACATCACTGTGCAATATTGTACATCAATCTGACAACACTAAATGGAACAATGTCGATAGAAATCTTAAACTTAACTACGTGACAATTTTATACATTACAATGATTTATAACATACGATTCCAATAAGATAGTTTTTAATCATGATTAATCACGATTTATATGATAAAGATTTAACTTTGAATTAATTTCGCGAGAATTATTTTTTTTTCCAATTACATCGTTGATTATTTTGTATATTTAATAACCACACTGTTATTGAACATATAAAAGAAGTTTTTATTTAATTTGACTTTTATTTTTCCCTTGGCAGTAAAAGCTGGATGAGTCTGTTACGGAAGATAAGGAAAGACGTAGATACTTTTTTTCACAAAGTAACGGACCATAAATCGTAATTGCGCGTACTCTACAAAAGAGCACATGAATAATGTTTCCGCGTCTTTTGTTTTATTACTTTACTTTGACACATTTGTACTTTGGACTAATGGATGTAAGACTTAAACTTCAATTAGAATGATAAGAAACGTAGCAAATAATTCGTATATACTTTTTCTGAAAATTTATACCCAATTTATATATTTAATATCATTAAATCAAAATCTTTTATAAAATAACATTTTATTAATGAATAAAATAATTTATAATTCTAAAACACAAAACATCTTTCAATTTGCTTAACTGTAACTTAACTCTAACTTAAAATAACATTAATTAAATAACATTCAAACTCTAAACTTAAATTAGAAGTTTCTCCAACTCTACTATAACGTTTGTAATTAGTTTAATCAAACCAGTTAACAAGCCTGTACCGTCTGAAAGTCCTGTAAGTAGACTTAGTACTAAATTTAATACTTGTGACACAAGACCTAACAGTAATCCCGGAGCCGCTAATACATTTGACCTGAACAAAGATATCATTACACTGATATACAAAAACAAAACCGATGCTAGATCTGTCAAAGTCGCATACAAAAGTGGTAGAGTACAACCAAAGTACGGCAGTATAGCTGGTGTTAAATTTTGTACGATATTTGATAAATTATTAAGATTATTTATCAAATTTATTAGAAAAGGAATAAGTAAACAGGCGAGTTGGTTAGCAACTGGTAATACAGTTGATATCTCATCGAATGCAAGACGCAAAGCAGAGACTGAATATGCCGGGATCATTGCTTCGCTTTTATTTATCTGAAAAAAAAAAAATAATGTCAATAAAAATCAAAACACATATAACGCTAATTTAATCTTTATAAACTGTGTAACTTTCAAAAAGCTCTATTAGATCGTCTTTGTAAATCGTGGTGAAAAAAATATGCCGACATACAGATACATTGGCCAAGAATAGATCGAGTTAGGAAAATACTCCAAAAGCCCACAAAGGCCTGTAGAGCTAAGGAAAAAGTGCAGAAAACTCTTTTTCTAGCTACACTTATCATATAACTTTAATTATATTAATGTTAAATCTTTTGCAGGAACATAATTTTTAAAAACAAAATACTAACCAATGTTGCAATAAAAATCGATAAAACTATTAGTCGTATTTTCATTTTAGAAAAAAAATATACTCTATTCCAAATTCAAATACGTTTTGTTAAATAAAAATAAGTTTAGGTTTATATAAACGACATGTTATCATATATACTATGTAAATATTTTTTCATTACATAATTTTTGTTTCATCGTTACATTATATCTTTGTTACCGATAAACTATTTTTGTGTAATAGAAAATAATTTTATGATTAGCAATATTACGATCTTTATACCTAATTCATTTTAAAAACCATTACCTTATCTTAAAATGTGAGTTCTTTTGTTTCTGACATGTTAAAGTCCAGTCTTCTATAAACACTATTACAAAGGTTTTGTTAATAAACAAACACCATTTCATTGACCATTAAATTTTCATAGAACTATGAATGAAGTGTCGGTGGCTCAGGAGTTAAGCACTTGACTTGTAATCTGCAGGTCCTGGGTTCGAATCCCGCTATATAACGGTGTGCCTTTCGATTTACATATGTACATTTATCTTTTTATTGTTCTTATGGTGAAAGAAAATATTGTGATGTAACCTATACATATTAGCAAAAGTAATACATATGTGAATTTCCATCACGTTCGGTCTCCCGCAAGAGAGAAAGGTGGATTTTTTTGGCGACGCTAAATGAAGATCTGTGGTCTCTGCATACCCCTCTAAACTAAAGGACGTGATTTTTGTTGAAATATTCATATTACCAGAATGTCCCAGATACCGTAATATTATTGATTGCAATAGATATTTAATTACAGGTGGTTTTTATCATCTAGCTTTTGTAATATGACATAAATTGTTACAAACTTGATAACCGTGTTTACTAAATTACGATAACATTTATCATTAATTACAATATAAATGTTTTTTTCTTTAGGAATGTGTTTCAAATTTAGTAACAAAATATAATATAAAGTTAGATATAATAAGAACTAACGCAGAACTAATGTAAGGTTTCGAGGTATATTTTGTTTTTTTTTTTTGGTAAATATCATATTTTTATAAATATGAATAAAATAAGAGTCATTCTTGTTTGTACGGTAGCTGTATTTGTTTTAACGGTGAGTTATATAAAGAGAAACATAAAATTTATATTAAAAAAGTAAATTAAAGTAGAATTAAGATCATAATAAAATCTCATTAATGAAAGTTACTAACATTATTCTTCTTAATATGTTCAAAATATCAAAAATGTTTGTTTTCTTCCAGCCAGTGTCAGCGACAAACGTACAACTCCCTGCAGTCTACCCTCTAGTCAACGTTCTCCTGCCTCTCTTAAACAACGTCTACAATCTCTTACTATCTCTACTTTCAATCTTCGACACACTACCGCCATCTATCAGTTGCCTGATACCAGTCGATTTAGGGGCGTTAGAGACATCATTGCTCAAACTTTATTCTCAAGCTTTAGCGATAGTTAATTTCTTAAGGTCATTACCTGAATATGCAATCGGTGCCAACCCAAACACCCCTAGTACAGGGGTGGCGAATATGCAGGGGCTTCTTACAACACTGGTCGGAGCAATCACAGACCTGGCGGACGATGTTCTTGTGGGGATCGGTGGCGCTTTGTTACCAGGTCTACTGCAGTTGGTTGTTATGGTCGTACAAACCTTGCTTAACTTGTTACTTTAAAGATAAGTTAGAAATAAGTAATTTAACTTGCATTTGATGTTTGTATCTGTTATGTTTTATTTAATAAATAAGTTATGAATTCTTTATTTTTATTTGTCTTATTAAAGTCTGTGACATTAGTCAGTATATTAAAAGTGAGAGGATAACTCAACGCTAAAGGAAAATAATTATAATCAGTATTGAAAAGAAAAGCATATATGAAAATAGCAAATGTATTGATTTGCCCGTAACTTTGATGTCTACATAAAAATCTAAATACTAAGTATTATGATCGTAAATATTATTGCCTTGGTAAATATTCTAAAAATAATGTAAAGTAATGTAATGACCAAAGTACGAACCAGCAGAAAAGGGCCACACTATATAAATAAAGCGTCAATAAGAACATTAAAAGGTCTTAACCGTGTTAGAGGACAGGGGAGGCATAATGGAAGTAGACATTCATTCACTTTGAGAGGTAAATTATACTGTTAAGGCAGGGTTATGTCATGTTTTTTTTAAATTCGGTTTCCAAATGGACCAAATATAGTTGATAGTAGTGTCCTTAAAAGGCAAAGGTTTCGTAAACGGAATTCTTTATTCCTAGTATCGTGTCAAAAAAAAACCTAATCAGTATTTAGTATCGCGAATTTTAATTACATATAAAAGCTTTTAGTAATTTAATATTCACTCTGGTTAATTAAGGGTGGTGACAAACGAAATTCATTTTGGTAAAAAAAACACTTAAATAAAACGCTTCTAACATTAAGTGAGTTAAAGTAGATTCCTTATTAAGGTACCGTCCAAAAACACGTCATCCAATATAAAGAACGTTGTTTACTTTCCAATATAGACGAGAATAAATCTCGTTTAATAAAAGTGCTAAGCCTCTCTTAAGTAAAAAGTTAGCACCTCTTATATAATTTCACCTTCCGCCTTTACGTTTCTATCCCGCTACACCCTGTATATGCGCCTCCCCTCGGACCCTGCGCAATAAAGCTCAACTTATAGATCCACCAGTCTAGCAGGAGACGTCAGCCGGGTCGGACCATGCATCGGTAAGTAGCAAATTCCTACGTTCGATAATGCTTTATTCCATTTTTAAAAAGACTAGGAATTAGGTTTTTTATTAAAAACATTTTTATCGTTTTAATTTTTTCATTTATTTTGAATTAAGGTATATTTTATCTGAGAGTATATTTAAGTAAATTATTTTATTTGGAAGATACTTTAACGTACAGGGGGAAAGTTTTGTAACTTTTGGAATTCGTGAAAACATTTAATTACTTTTTATCACTAGGTTTTTTATCAAATTAATTTATTTTGTTTCAGTTACTTTAGAAGTAAAAAAATTGTTTTAACTCACTTTAATATATTTTTTTACACAAACACATACATACCTTTTTATTGTTTGGCATAATTATTACGTAAAAATTCGAGATCATGTTAAAAAATTAATCAACAGTAAAATGTAATATACGGACTATCACGTCTACTACGCTCTCTTCGCACGTAATTAATTAGATTTTCTCAGAATTCATTCAAGGCATGTTTCATTTATTAATTAAATGAAACATGCTTGTCCTTTTATTTCAATTAAATTACTGTTATTTTAATAAATCATTTTCACGCTAGAGATGAATATAGCTGGTGATTTCTACACTATTAGATTACTTTGTAACCTTATTAAATTTCGAATATAAAATGACATTTTTTTTTAGCACTAACATGATACTTGTTGCGCTCGTGGCCATCGGCTACTTGGCCACTGTCAACGCCTGGGGTGGCCTCTTCAACCGCTTCAGCGCGGACATGCTGGCCAACATTCAGCATGGCCAGACCCCCTACCGCCAATACCCGCATACTCAGGTAAGCTTTTTAAAGGTTAAAGCACAAAGGTTCACCTGATATTGATCCACCAAAACTTTTTTTTTAATTTGTCGTCGTGACTTAACTGGCAGTCAACATCTAGAGGTTATTGAAACAAGCTTTATTTCAGATTTATTATCAACATATTTAAACTTTTTTTTTACTTTATTCCCCCGTCTATTTTTACTTAACGTGTCAAAGGTGAACAACGAAAGGTTATTTAAAATCCAATGAACTGTGAAATGCCCTTTATGTCTGTGTATGATAATTTCTGCTAGCGACAATATTACTCATTAAATTGCTCTAATTTTATTAAAAATATAATTTTCATTTTATATAGAACTATGGGATAAAATAAACCAAGAACCTGGCTCTAAAGGTATGTGAGGTTTGTGTATTAAGAGATAAATAATTTCCAGGTGGAACCTGACAACATCTATACTGATATCCTGGACGGGGAAAGCGCGGATGAAGAGGAACCGACCGCGCACTGCTACAGTTTCCCTTGCGCAACTAACGCTGACTGCTGCCAGGGTCTGCTCTGCCAGGACACTGGTAAGTAGAACAGTCCTTCCAGTAAGTAATCCAGAAGTCCGCGGAAGATGCAGCTAAGGTGTACTATGGGGGGAAATTAACATGTACATTCATAAATTGAAGGACACGCGTTCTACTGGAATATACAGTCATAAGTGAAATATTTCATGTAATCTAAAAAAAGGAAATCGCTAGTACAGATAAACTAGAAAAAGATATCAGAACACAAAGAAAATAATATGAATTGTGATGTATAGATTTGGAACGAATTAAAAATTTACATATACTAGAAAAGACGCTTTAACATACAACAATTTTACCTTAATACTAATGTAAGAAAGAACTACATAAGTTCTTACAGATAGCTAAGATAATAATATCATTTAAAATACTCGAAGAATATACTTGATAAATCTATGCAAAATTGCCTTCAGTGCGCACTCAACACGGCTTACCATTTTCACTTTTAAAATAAAGTGCCGTAAAATTTATGCACTAGGCTTTCAACAGAGACTTAAAAACCCACTCGCGTGAATGTAACCTGTTTTATGCCAGGTAACCGCTACTCTAGAAACTCGATACGAACTCACCTTAAAAATGAAATACGCGAAAGTTTTATCGTTATTCTTTTTATTTATTGATACGTTATTTGGGTTTGTATACAACTTAAGTTATTATAATACAAATTTGAAGAACAAAATATACAAGCCAAGTTTATGTAATAAACTCTACGACTTAAGTCCTTCAAGAAGCGAGCGTATCACCATCTCAAAGGCCGGCAACGCATCTGCGATTCCTCTGGTATTCCTGATGTCCATGGGCGTCGTTGAACACCTCGGTGCTCCCGCTGACCGTTTGCCCCCTTCTGTTATAAAAAAAATAGGTTCACAACTTATAAGAATCCTGATTATCTTAGATAGACATTTTCATAAGTAATAAGGCAATGAAACTGACGAAACATAATTCAATCTACTCGAACAAGATTGCTTTTCAACATTTGCAAGTCAATAGACTTCGCTCTCAATTTTACTAAATGAGTTAAATAAATCAACTCTGGCTCGTATTTTCGTACATTTTTCTCTTGAATTTATTCTTTAAATAGTCAGCCAATATAGCGCAAGACAATACTAATGTATTTTTATATATAACTAGTTGTCGCCCGCGACTCTGTCCGCGAAGAACTAAAAACAAACGTAATAAGTAGACTATGTTTTCTTCCAAACTACGTTCTATATGTATGCCAAATTTTAGCAAGATCCATGCAGCCGTTCCGGAGATACATTCAAACAATGGCATTTATAATATTAGTAATATATGTAAATACTTTTCATTAATATGTATAGACAATGATGTAGAGGTTACAAATTGCACTATTCCAGCTTTTAATTTTAAAGCTTTTTGTTCAAGCTTTTGTATATAAAACTTTTATATATATTCTCACAATTTCATTTTAATTAAAAGTTTTGCAGAAGCCTATAGTAAGGGATGAATGGGTCGCGTCGGGAGCCTGTCAAAGCTTTTTCATTATTCTACTTCCAAAGAATGTTTTTCAGCGGAATATACACGTTTTATTTTTTTATTTTAATTTGTGACTCTATTTTCGTACGCCGTACATATGAAATTGGAATTTTTATATACTTCCAACGCTTTCGTAGTTCAGATAGATGATATCGTATCAGTTTTCGAGTCCTAATACTTTTGTTATTATTTCCTTTTATTTTTGCTTTAATATCTGTGTCAACAAAGTACAGAAAAATAGGCTACAAATTCACATAACACATGCCTTTATTTTATAAATTATCAAAATTAATCTGACAACCTCATGTTTCCAATTTCCCAAGCCAATTAACCTCGTGGGTGTAGTCCATTGCTACGGCGTAGCGCTACTGCCCGAAGCATTTTGTTTAATGGACGGTTATCATGTAGCTTGAGTATAAAGGAAAAGAAAATTATTAAGGTTATTTGTCTCTTTCATTTGTTTCATTAAGGTTATTAGCCTTTTTTCGAGTTAAGAACCTTTTTTTCTTTCATTATTATCGATACCGGGGTAAATGTAACAATGCTACATAAAGAAACATTAAGTTTATTTAATTTGTCAAGAAGTATATCTATTAATAGTCAAGTAAAAAAATTATAAAGCGATATTTTTTTGTTTTTATTATAATTTCTTATAGCTATTGTCAATTCTTTTTGTAAAGTTTTTGTGATATATTTTTTTATTCCGAGCGGCCGGCAACTAATAATTTATTTGCAAAGAGGTAGTAAATAACTTATAATATGGTTAACACTGAAATCGCAAATAGAAGCACATGAAACAAGCTATAAAAAGATTCTTATTCATTCAGAAAATAATATTATATTAAAATGCCTTTTACATCATAGATATTATGAAAGTCTTTGCCTTATTTACGCTCGAATAATTCATGAAAATGAAACACACTTTCACGAGAAGGAAAATGGTTGTTATTTTATTCATATAATATTACATGGTGCTTTCATTGCGACGTCGTGAGTTATTTTTGTATCACGTACTTACGTGACCCACGTACTATCCGTAAGCCGTAAGTAAGCCGGTGTAAACATTTTAACGATAGTTTAATTTTATAGCGAACATAACTACTGTTTGCACTTTTGTGACTATTAAAATACACATATTTGGTTGTACATTTCGGATTATATGTAAATAAAAGTTTTTTTTTACCGCTACTTTATTCTGAGTAACTATAATAAAATCGTTTCTTACTTTCTTATAACGCCATCTAAGTCGTGGTTATATTTAAAGTTAAAATTACTAAGTTGGAACTCACTGGTAGGTTATAAAAGTTAGTTTTATCATTTCGAAATATTTCCAGTAAGCTTTTGTTAGGAGCTTTCATAAATGGGCCAACTCACCAAGTCTTGGAAAGAAGTAAAAGTTATTATTCGATTTGAGTTTCACCGTTTACGGCTTCAAGTAGCATATTACCAATTAATCAACCAATTTATTTTTAAACAGTTATAAACAATCTGTTCTTCCAATTAGGATTAAATGATCTTGATCCTATTTGTTTGCACAGAGGAGGGAGGTCGCTGCCTGCCTGCGTTTGTAGGCCGCAAGCTGGGTGAAATCTGCAACCGTCAACACCAATGCGATGCCGGTCTGGTCTGCGAGGAGGTTCTGTCCGGTAAGTTTAGTTAGAAACATACCACAGATATTTTATTTTTCATAGGAATAAAATGAGTAAGGTTGTAAAGAGTGAGGTATATTAAAAAGTATATGATGATGAGTGAGTGAGTGTTAAAAGTATACGATGGTACAAGATTCTCTCTTTTTCGTCGCTGCATTCTCATCATGCTGGTTGTGTTCGTCAGGCATCGGTGACCCACTTCACGAGACGCCGACACTCCTCTTAGTCTCTGTCTTTTTTGCACATTGGCGTAGGGTAACATCTACAGCCGCACAGATTTAGTCACTCCAGCTCATGGGCGACCTTTGCTGTGATCTGTTGACATGCACCACAAGGGCGTAAAATTTATGGGGTAGTAAATGTTGAGGGGTAAAGGTTAGGCTTAAAATATTGTATGAATGTAGGTGAGATCCGTGTGTGCCGACCCCCGTCTATCGGTCATAAGCAATACAACGACGACTGCAATGTGTCCAGCGAGTGTGACATCTCTCGCGGCCTCTGCTGCATCATGCAACGCCGGCACCGACAGAAACCACGCAAGGTACACTCTAAACTCAACCTTGTTACCTGTAGATAAGGCTTTTTTTTCATATTTATCATTAATCAAGTTTTATAAAAACCACAAATTTATATCATCATTTCGTCAGAGTTGATTCTTTATTTTTGTTATGATTTTATTAAAAGGCATTGAGTTTCATTGCTAAAAACATTTTGTTTATTTGCCGTTTCCATTCATTTTAATAAACCTTCAAAGTAAGTAAAAGAGGTCTTCAAAAGAACTCATTTAATTAACATCTTCCTTGTTGTCTTACTTTTGTACTGAATTTTGTTTAAAACTTTTAATTCATTAAAAGCGTTCGTTGCTTCTTTATTCTTTGAAATAACACGACCCTCTCATTTTCGTAAGTAACTAATCAAAAGGATTTAATAGAAAATTTATAAGATTTTCATACTTAAACAAATACAGTATCTTTATCTCATTTCTTATTTTAATATTATAAATGCAAAAGTTGGGATTGATGGATGTTTGTTATAACATAACTTCAAAACGGGCATAATGGATCTCAATTGATGACACAACACGTAGTCTGGAACACATAAGCTTGTATGTTAGTAGTCATTTAAATATAAGGCTACTTACACAAGGTGTGTAATTTGTGTATTCAGAGCTGCGGATACTTCAAAGAGTCTCTGGTTTGCATCGGCTTGGTGGCTACTGATCAAATACGTGAATACGTCCAACATACCGCCGGAGAGAAACGCATCGGACCTTTCCGTCTCCATTAAAATGTAACTACGACATACTTTGCGTAACATGTCTCCGATTCTAATTGTTTAGAGATATCATAACATTTACTGAATTGTTTTTGTTAAATCTGTTAAAATAACATGTTACGATAAGTATGGATTTAACCCTTGACTAATAAATATATGAAATACACTAAAAATGTTTTGGATTATTTTCTAATATTTTTATTTACTTATGTATTAATTGTATTTTATTAGTTAAGGGAATTTGAATTCTTTCAGAGAAAATATTACGATAAAAAATTTAATATTTATTTTGAAATTGGAAATAAATTAAAATACGTAATATTTTCTCTGAAAAAAATGTTGAATTAGATTTTCAAATTACTTTTATTTGAAATATATATAAAATAATAAAAGTAATTTTAAAGTTTAAAAATCCGAAAACTATTGCTTTGGAAAATGGTCAACCGATAACAGCCTTTTCATTAAAATAAAAAAGGCTTCGATTTAACATTGAGTAAACTCATTAAAAATCGATTAAATATCATGTTTTAGAATAAAATTTAATTTCTATTACGTGTGTAGATTTTAGAATAGACATATAGATGTTTTAAAAGAAATACTTATGAATGTTATTTAAAAATATTCCTAAAATATATTCTAATTAATATTGTTAGCATTTCATGTGTTTAATCTTTTAAATTTTAATCTATATGTATTATTAGATGTAAGCTTTTAAATTGAAACCAATACATATCCAGCTGGCTGAGGCATTTATTATATTAGAATTATAATCGATAAATCGGTGTTAAAATTATAATTATAATTAAAAAAAAAACAAACATATCATCTAGATGTAAGTTACTTCTTAATATAGTAAGATATATTTTCGCTGTCTCTTTTCTGGGAAGTCTTTTAACATGCTGGGTGCCTAGGGGACGAATTAGCAGGAAAAAGATCTAAAAGATAAAGATATGTTTTAGATTTGGCATATCACCACTGTCTGTGAAACACCTGATGCGCCTGAATGACTACAAAATAGTGGAAATATAAAAAAAAATATTTTTGTGCCATAACTAAAGGTCTTTGTTCCCTGTGACGTCATAATGTTCGGTTCCAACAAAGGCCTAAGTGCAAAAGCATTAAATTAATATGGATTTTATTTATAAATGTATCGTTAATAATACATATCGATATTCTTACTATAACTTGTGTATTGAAATATGTTATGTGTTTAAATATACTATGTGGGCAAATGTTGTTTTAATTCAACAATCAACTAAGACACACAAACATCACAACAATTCCTGCACTCTAGAACTCTACTAGCTTAATTAGAAAATAAGTGTTCGGGACAGATGCACTATAATTCGTTATCAACAATGACTTGAATTTCGCGGTTCATTATACGCGATTTAACGAAGGTAGATTGACTCATTTTTATTCTCCCACACAAGAGGGTACTTTTTTCCTACATTCCCTCGCCGCAGCAATCGGCAGTCGGCAATCGAGAGTTAAGTGTCAACATCGGAAGTTGATGAAAGTAAAACGGAAAGCACAAATTAGGTGTGTAGATTTTCTAGTTGGATTGTTAAGTTTACGGTTTCGCGTTCGGTCCGATAATGACTCGCCTATAGCGCGCTTACGGGAAACGGTGCATCGGGTGCGTTAGGAGTGCAGCATTGCTGGCACCTTTAAACTTTATGACAGTGATTTATTTGACTCGACTGACACCGACAGAGTGACCAGGCATCTGCTGTAAACGGGGCATCGAGTTGGTAAGTTCTAAATTCATATAATTCAATATTACGCCAACCTTTGTAACGCATAATCTAAGGGTAATTGTGGCGCGGAACCCAAATCCATCATGTACGGTAACTCAATAAGTTTTAAGAAAAAACTAACTTTTCCATAAAAAAAAATAAAAATTTATTGATCTATTAAGATTTCAACAAATAACATATCTACGAAAATCACAATAATATTTTACAACAATTCCAAATTTAAATACGTCGTTATTCGATTCACAAATATTAGTAGTAGGGTCTATAGAAGAATGGAGGAGGTGGTCTATAGAACAAAGGAGGTGGTGGTCGATAAAAACCTCCTCCATAGCCGTAGCCAAACCCTCCGACGATCACAGCGCGACCACCAAAACCACCTCCAATGAAGTGACACTCCATACACTGAAAATGTACAAAAGGTTTAACTTGAGGACCATGCTGCACAGGGAAAGATTGTATCACAAATAAACCAAATAATATATAATGTCTCCCAAATAAAAAAACCAGCATCTCAATGCCAAATCAAAATAAATATATGATTCAATGTATAAATAACGAAAATGAGAGAAAGTTTCAATAGTATTCCACGTAAAATTTTGACAAAATTTTATCCAGTAGTTTAGGACAATAATTGAAGAAATAATTAAAAAAATATATATATAAACTCTTAATAATATTCAAGCTTTATTAAACGACAAATATGATTTATGATTTCTCTCCCAAGTAAGAAAGGTCGCCGGCTGTAAAAATTAAGCCAAAATATTAAGCTTTATAAAACCTTATGCGGCAACCCAAAGACCAGGAAGATGAATTAATTTGATGGAATTGTAACAATATTATCTTCAAATACACAAAATAAATCTGAATATTATAATAAATTATTTTAAAAATCACTAACCTGGATAAAAAGAAACAATGAAATTAAGAAAACGAAAA
>NW_013532703.1:2980594-3013597 GCF_000836235.2 Papilio xuthus | reverse complement strand
TTAATCAAATTCACTACACGCTATAAAACATACAAGTGATATCACATTGAGCTATATTTCTAGTAATATAAGGCAACAAAAATTTAACTATCTTCTTATTAATATTATAAATGCTAAAGTTGAAATACATGGAGCAATGATGGATGGATGTTTGTTAAAGGTATCTTCATAACGGCTGCATGGATCTTGCAGAAATTTGGCATATATGTAAAACATACTCTGGAAGAACATATAAGCTACATCATTTTTTTTTCAACACAGAGAGTCTCAAGTGAGTCTCAGTGACAACGGTGAGTTACGGTCGACAGCTAATTTAATAATAAATCACCACTCAGGTACTGTAGATGCAATTACAAGGAAAAAAAACTTTGATAGAGTTTCTCAAGACCTAGAACAGGGGTGGCCAACTTGTGCGATGTATCAATTACAAACTTGTTGAAATCAAATTAATCGGCATAATTCAGTACTAAATAACTATATTTTATAAAAATAGAAATTATTATATATAAATAAATATTGATAGCTAGTAGCTATTTATAATAGTATAAGCATTGCGTCTGAGCATCATACGTTACGTTATATTCGTATTATTATTAACAAAACTCATAGTCTCATAGTCGCTATCGATCGGTTGACAACTCCTGCCCTGTAGACAATTGTATGTTTCATTTTGGTTGAAACATTTTGGCGTTTAATATTGCATTGTAAAAAAAACAAACGTGTAATACTTGAGAATTTAATACATAACAAAAAATATTATAATTAAATTGAGAATATTTAATGAACGTCGCTATTGTATAACTAAGTAAACATCCAGGTACAAGTAAGCTGAAGTAAACAGAAAACATCGTATTTCAAAACAATTCCAGGATCATCCGTAGAACGGAAATGGCGGAGGAGGCGGTGGGCCGAAGAAGGGTGGCGGAGGGGGGCCAAAGAACGGTGGGGGAGGTGGTCGGTAAAAGCCTCCCCCCCACCCGAAGCCGCCCACTACCACAGGAGGTCCTCCCCAACCACCTATCCAATGAGATTGTGCTAACTGGAAAGCGGAAAAGAGGAAAATTATTAACAACATTTTTCACTTTTACGTCACAAAGGATTTTCTTTTGCTTTTAGAAAAGTATATAAAATCAAATCTGATATCTAGCCCATTGGTCAGAAAATGATCAAACAACATTTAGTTGTACTTAAAATGTACATAAGACATAAGTATTATACATAGTAAAAACTTATATAATCCTTTATTATCTATAACTATAAACATTCCCAACTAAGTTAATTTATATGCACAGTTGTGTAGTAAAATTATAACTTAATATCAAGTTATATTTCATCAGTAAAAGCACAAAGGGTTAACTTAATTAAAATTAAACCTATGGGGATGAGCCGTCAGGGATATCTGTTCTATGTAACTACAAGTACAAAGCTTTAGCACAGAATGTAATATTACGTTCAAGTTACTGTCAGCTAATCCTATCTCTATCATTTATTAGAGTTTCCAAAACTGGCAAGTGGTGTTACTGCTATCAATACAATCTACACTAAAATGGCGAAAATTATATAGGCACAAAATACCACTACTCCAACCCCTCACAATATAAATCGACTAATCGATAAAATATTTTACTAAATAAAAATAAAAAAAAATTGTAAACTTCAGTAAATAAATACTATAATATAAATAAGAATATTAATATAAAATTCTAAAATAATTTGTAACATTCATAATGTATTGTAATAAAACTAATTTAACTTACAGGTAATAAAACACAGAACAGCGACATAAAAATTCCCGAACGAATAGAATCCATATTGATATAAATCTTAATAAAAACCCAACAAGGCTTAGCCGCGACAACTGTGCTGTCACTCCTCGTGTCTTTATATAAATGATGTTATATATGTCTTTTATTAGCAAATATTACATCAACATATACATACTCGTATATAGCTTCTACAAGATATATACTAGATTGACTATTATTTTTAAGTTTTTAAATAAAATTCCATATCTTAATATAATAGTTTAATTAAATATCTTGGCAACATAAGAGCTAAGTCAATACTATCTTAATATTCGTTAAGTTGAAGTAAAATATAAAAAAAATATGTAAACATATATACAAAGACATTATTAGTTTTTACATTTTCATTAATTTACGTTAATCGCTTATTAAAAATGCGATTTTCAACATAAACTCCGTTCAGTTTTGCCTGTAGAGGGTCAATATCATATGTACACTCTTCTATACATCAGCTGTATAAGAATTTACTACTTTGTACACTAGCTCTCGTCCGCTACTGCGTCTGCGTGGAACCATAAAAATATAGATTAGTAATGTGTTATTCCAGTCTATGTTCTACATCTATGCCAAATTTCAGCGAGTACCATGCCGTACTAGAAATACCTTCTAACAAACATCCATCTATCCAAACATTCACATTTCTAATATTAGTAAGATATTTGTTCCGTAAACGTATGAATAATTTATTCGGCCTTAAACGCAATTATCGATGGTCTTAGACGAAATTTTCCAATAAACTCTAAAAGTATTAATAAAATTTTCTTTGTTGAATTAATTTATAACCCATTTATATTAAAATCATGTCTCGTATTCCAAACAATGCTAGAATACTCTATGTATGAATATGTTCTATGAGAAACACCAATATAAGTATTGATCGTGCAAATACTTAGCGTGTGAAGTCTAATTAAACGTTGTGGAAAACATCAAGTTCCTTCAACGGTTATTCCCCGTCCGTGGAAATTCTTACGCGAGTAAATAATGTAATAAATATAAAATTTACAACATATGTAATCATTCAAATCACCTGGTAGTTTACTGATCTGAATTTTTAATAATCTTACTAAAATAAATGCGCATGTTTGGCCAGACAGATGATTATTATAAGGTACGGTACGGTACTTCAGAACGGCTCAACGGATCTTGATGAAATTTGGAATAGATGTAGGACATAGTCTGAAAAATCACATCATCAACCTTATCCCTATCGAGGGTCGGCACAGTATGTACGATAGTATGTAGTATGTATGTATAGTCTGAAAGAACACATAAGCTACTTATTAAGTGTCTTTAATTCCACGCTAAGAGATTTACAGGCGACAGCTCGAAGCACATAAAAGGAAGAAAATAGAAAATTTAAACTTAGTTACATACTGTCGCTCTGTTAATTTTTCTTAATACATAAGTCATACTAACAGTACTGAATTAGTTCTTAATATCGTAAGTTCCAATGCCCTACATGAGTAAGTAGGTTACTCTAGCTAATGTAATCCGAGAACACCCCGGGGTGTCGCTTCATCGACCCGCCATTGCACTGCTGCAGCTGCGCTCTCGTTCACCAATATCTTTCTACACTTTATTACTATCTAGAAAATTTTATTTATTTATTTATTTACATGGAAAACTTACAGCTATAATAATCTTATTAACTATAGACTAGACAACTGAGAGCCAATGACAAGTCTTCACTTATAACAATATTATATCTATAATGAGCAAACAAACAAGTATCGCTAGTATTAAACTATAGTAATATATAACAATGTAGTTAAAAACTAAATTATAGTAGAACATTAATATTAGTAGTAGCAGTTCACGTATATATTTTATTTGAAAAAGTCTAGTGCTAGGCACCTTCGTGCCGAGGATACACTCATAATAAATGGATCGAAATCATATTTGTTGCAGATTTTGTTAAAATTTCCAATTGCACGCACAATAAAACTGTTTTGTCTATAATTAGAAGAAGCTTTAGGCAACAGCAAAGGTGGTATGGAACGAATTGATTTACATGGAACGTTTATATATAATTTGGACAATAATTCGGGACAATCTATTTCATTATTAAAAATTTTTTGTAAGAAAATATAATCAGCTATCTCACGTCGAATGAAAAGTGGCAACAGATGATATTTGCGACAAAGTTCAAGGTAATTCTCGGAATGATAAGGGATTCTCTGATGGAAACAAAGGTACTTAATAAAACGTTTTTGGATGTTTTCAATACGATCAATATAACTGAGGTAACGCGGATTCCAAACTTGAGAAACATATTCTAAAAGGCTTCGTACAAACGTACAATATAGGATTTTAAGGGTTTTGGCTTCGGTAAAACATTTGGAAATACGCATTATGAACCCAAGTGCTTTAGACGCTTTTTTAACTATATTATCTACGTGAACATCAAAAAGCAACTTACTATCGTGATGAACACCTAAGTCGCGCATCGAAATACATCTAGGTAACAGTTGTCCACGCAGATAATAGGATGTGGCCAGAGCAGTACGTTTTCGAGTGAATGTGACTACTGAGCACTTAGAGACGTTGAGGTCTAATTTATTGACACGGCAGTACTCTTCAAGTCGCGATAGGTCAGCCTGAAGTACCGCCATATCGTCTAGCGACGATATAGTGTTGAAAATTTTCATATCATCAGCAAAGCAGAGTAGATTAGAAGATTTTAGGCAAAAGGAGATGTCATTAACATATATTATAAATAACAGGGGACCGATCAGGGAGCCTTGCGGAACGCCGCTAGGGACATGGACCCAGCTGGACATGTAATTATTAAGAACAACAGCCTGCGTTCTATTTTCGATATAAGACGAAAACCATCTGAGTAGATCTCCGTGTATACCAATGCTGTTTAACTTAAGCAATAGGATTTTATGGTCTATTCGGTCAAATGCCTTGCTATAGTCAGTGTAGATAACGTCAACCTGTTGGCCATCATCCATAGCAGATGTAATGAAATCATTGAATAAAATTAAATTAGTTGTAGTTGATCGGCCTTTTAGGAAACCATGTTGAAAGGGACTAAGCGAACTAGCAAGAATGGGATATAACTGATTGTAGACTATTCTTTCAAATACTTTGGCTAATATACATAATTTTGATATAGGTCTATAATTAGTAATTTCCGTTTTAGATCCTTTTTTGTGAACAGGCGTAACAAAGGCTGACTTCCAAATCTTGGGAACTACACCTAAGGACAAAGATTTCTCAAATAACATGGAGATAGGAATAGACAGAGATGATGCACATCTTATTAATAGTTGTGCAGATATGTTGTCCGGGCCGGCAGATTTCGAAGTATCGAGTTTACGGAGTTGATTAGACACCTCTTCAATTTTAACTTCAACAGAGCAGATGTCTGCTGCAGAGTTAGATGGAGGTAATACAAACGGAGGATTCGAGTTGCAGTTACTACCGACAGTAGGATCAAGAAAGGTAGAATAAAAGTAAGAGGAAAATGCTTCACAAATAGTTTCGCCTGAGTAAAGGTGTACGTTGTTGTACTCAAGCGTACTAGGAATAGAATTAGAATTATGGCGGTTTTTAACAAATGTCCAAAAGTGTTTCGGATTAGCTTTTATTGAATCCTCTGTCCGGCTTAGGTAAAGATTGTAGCACTCCCTTTCCAAAAGCTTTACTCTGTTACGTAACAATTTGTAGGTCTGCTCGTCGGATTTATTGCCGTATTTCTTGAATTTCTTGAAATATTTATATTTTTGCCTAATAGATTTAATAAGTGATACATTGTACCATGCCGGATATGAATTTTTTCTTATACTTTTATGTGGAATGAATTTATCTTGGAGTTCAATAATTTTCTGATTGAAGTATTCGACAGACGCATCCATGGATCGTAATGAGAATTCGTGTTTCCAATCAACTGCCGAAATTTCGTCATTAAGTAATTGAAAGTCGCCTTTGTGGTAGAAATAACGAACGCGCGGTGCACTGTCTAAGTTGGGTATAACAAAAAAGTCAAAATTAATTATGAGTGCCGGATGGTAGAGGTCAATCGGAACTAAAGCGTCGCTGCACTCCAATACAGTTATTTGACTATTAGATAGGGCCAAATCAAGAGTCTTGCCATAACTATTAAGAACACCATTATACTGTCCGAGGCCTAGCACGCACAGCTCATCAGCCAGTAAGTATTCGTCATTAGTAGCTAGGTGGTCCGGAGCGAATGATTGACCTTCACATGGAACCCAGGAGATGCCACTCATGTTAAAGTCGCCAATGACTAGAAATAGATCGTCGGGGTTACTTAACATGGTATTATTGAGTTGAGAGAGGAAGTTATTTAATTGTGTAGAAAATGATAGGCCGCTATTTTGTTTACAAAGATAAATAACACATATATAAAGATTTACAAGATTACGAGAGTTGTACTTTTTAATGTGTAATTTGAGCCAAAGGTCCTCCGCTGTCGAGTGAAAAAGCGGCTGCGAGGAAGCCTGTAATTCTCTACGCACTGCGATCAGTACACCACCACCTCGCGATTGGCCAGTGGAATCGTAATTCCGATCGCGGCGCCAAACTATGTACCGGTCGTCAAACAACTCCGAATCGAAAATACCATCCGTTAGCCAAGTTTCAGTTAACAGAACAATATCGTAGGAATTGATTAAAATCTGACGGTAAAAAACTTCAGTTTTAGTTCGTAACCCACGAACGTTTTGGTAATATATGGACAGCTGACGATTGCGAACATTAGCCATAGCACATAACTACAACGTTTGTATATGCGACCGATAAGGTTAAAGTAAACCAATTTGATTCGAGATTAACATGTACAATATTAATGTATTTAACAAACAGTATGAAATGAAGGTAGTGGGACCGGTTGAGGTCTATTAAAAACGAATAGTTAAAAACAATTGCGTGAAGAGGCAAGCAATAGAACGCTGGGTACGCAAGTGCAAGTGAGAAAAGTATATTTTTATTAGTTAACGTTGTTGTGTGAACAGTGCGATATCGAATACAAAAGTTTATTATGCGAGAACAAAAGGAAGGTGTCTCATTAGTTAACGAGCCAGGGGTGCAAAACCTTTTACAAAATCTGGAACAAATCACTGATTTTAATAAGTACAAAAATAAGTAGATTATAATGAATTTAAAATAGTGAACTAAAAAATCTCCAAATGCAGTTAGGCAATTTTTTATACAATTTTGTTTAAATGACTCGGGTTAACAATGACAAATGCTTTGCTAGTATTATTTTTGCGAACATGAATCTTACCATGCTTAACCCAGACATATTCATATTTCTTTTCTTTAGCAAGGCTTTTAACATTGGATAACAGTTTTTTTGTATCGGTACTTAAATGATCATTGACATAGACACGTTGAGATACTCCCTGAAGTCCCAAGTCGGTGGTAGATAAGTTCTTGGCGATCCGCGCAGCAGCAATGAAATCTTCCTTAATAAATCTGTTAAGAAAACTGACTATAATTAGTTTCTCATTAGAGTTGTACATGGGGACTCTTGAGATATAATTGATTTGCGACTTCGAAGAGGCATGTCCGATTTTACGTCCAATTGCATCCACTACTGAAAATAGGTTCTCACCCTTTTTAAGTGGAATGCCCTTGATCTCAACATTGTTTAGCCGTGAACGCTGGTCTTGCGCAGAAAGATCTTGCTTAGCTTTCGCCAATTCTGCCTGAAGTGCGCTTACGTCAGTTTCGCCAATCTGTGAGACCTTGGATTCAACGTCCGCGAGTCTGGCATTGAATTCCTCCACTTTCATGTGGGAGAAATCGCAGGCTATCTTTAGCTCCGACAATTCATCTTTGATCAGTCTTATGTCATCGACCAGAGCTGGTAAACTAGAGAGCTGACGCTTCATATCCCTAATTTCGCGAAGAATGGTCTCTAAAGAGGCAGCTGCATCAGGGGCCTCAGTCTGTGCCGGTGCACAGGTAGCGGGAGAGGACAGTTTACACGAAGCACATCTCCACTGGGCTCTCCTATCCGCTCCTAGCTTACGCCACCCGGTTTCAGAGATACTTGCGCATCCAAAGTCAAGAACCTTCTTACACGATCCACACTGAACCCCATCGATGAATTTGGCGTTACATATTGCGCACGACTTCATTTTTTAAATTTTTTTGTTTCCGAACTTGGAATTAATAAACCAAAAGCGAACTGTTACTATAAAGGTTGACGATCTATGCAATTCTAAGCAACAGGCGTGCACTACGAATGAATGCCCATGAAAGACTTTATAAACAACTTTCATTTAAAGAAACACGGAAGTCGGAAAGTTAAAAATAAGGCAAAGTATTAGTAGAACAATGCGTTAACGTTGGTTTCTGAGGTCAACATCTCTGTGTAAAGCATTTTTTTTGTATTATAAAGTGGCAAACGAGCAAGCGGACAATTGGAATTCCCGAAATAGCGAAGTGACCGCTGCCCATAGTATTATAGAATATTGCAATTAAATTTGGTACTATCAACGTTGTAGCGCTAAAATTGATTTATCATTACATTATAAGCTTAGGACAAGAGTCAATCTATCAGATTCTCAGTATAAAAGATCTCGTGAACACTGGAAGAGCCGTCGATCGCCGCCGTTGGTGGGTTTTTAACAGAAAAGTCTATGTCTCTTGATAGTCTTTGGTTTTGTTTGCTTTAGCTGTTGCATGAAATAAAACGTCACACGGGATATATGTTGACAAAATTGTACTTACTATATTTTATGAATGTTGTGCCGTTACCGGGCTAGTTTGGGTGGCGCTCCATCGATCGCCAATGCACGGATTGCATCTGCGCTATCACACTCAGCGAAAAAGTGATGTGAAAATGTTCTATCGATAAATTAACTAACTTTTTGAATGAATATTACGCAACAATGACATGAATAGATAACGATGTGAAATAAAATAAAAGTTAAAACAAAAAACTAATAATTACGCGTAACACAGTTCAAACGAAATTGTGGGAATTAATTTAGTGAAACCTTATATTTCAGAAAATAATAACACGTGAATCCAAACAGATAATTCCTTTAATTTCAATGCATTTTTACCGAATATATTTATATCTGTTTATCTTTTCCTGAAGTAACTATCGATAACAAATTTTAGCAATCCCTATTCATCCTGTTATTCTCTTGCGTCACATATTCGACCTTTGAACATTTAACTTTATAGAATCCAATCATTTCATGAGCATTCAAAATTCAGTTCTGTTCACTTGGAATAAAAAACAATATCGTTTGTCGCACTGTTCACAAGGTTCACAGAAATAGAGCAATGTTATTTGAATTTCTGGTTGAATTTACCTTCAGGTCACATGCACTGAAACAACATTTTGAAATTCAAGTAGAAATTAGATACTAGTAGATATTTACGTAGCACATTTATGAACAGAACTAGTTGTCGCCCGCGACTCCGTCCGCACGGAATTTAAAAAAAAAATAGTAGCCTTTTTGTTCTTCCGTACTATGTTCTACATGTATGCCAAATTTCATTGAGATCAGTTCAGTCGTTCTGGAGATTTCTTCCAACAAACATCCATCCATCTATGTTAATATAACATAAGAAATATGGCTCATAATATTTTGTTAATATTTAAAGATCTAATTATGAACTTCTTATTAGCATATGTTTGATGATAAAGGTGAATGATCGTAAATTTTAAATACCTCACTTAACATAAAAGTTTAGCAAGTACACATTAAAAAATATTTGCTATTTACATTTACTTTTTCTTTTAGATAATATTAATCCAGTTCAACGAACCGCTACGTTTTTCTCCTAGGTTTATAAAAAAAATATCAAAGTCGTCGAAATAAAAAAAAATACATTGTTTTTAATTTTATATACCATTCTATAATATTTTTAGGTAATTTTTAAAAATACTTAGTATTACATTTTCCAGGACAATTACTTTTTAAATAGACTTTCATATTTATGCCTAACTATTTCTTATTGTATTTTTACAAAAATTATGAGATTTAACGAATATATCCGTTTAAATATAAAGATTATATTATATTGCTTGAAAAGCTCGTTTAAGTACGATATATCTTGCAAAATAAATGATACTAGGAACACAAAATAACGTAGGAAAACGTAAAGAATCCCCAAAATCCTTGGCTTTTGTTATTACAGTAACGTCAACGTTACGGTACTTAATCTTGATGAATATATCTTATGTAATATAAGTATGAGGTTAGGATACATGGTTATTCCATTATGTTAAGAAATGGAGATTACATTAAACACATTGTAGCATCAATTCATACTTGAATATTTAACCGCAATCTTACAATAAATTAAAACTGCTATTAAATTCTCAAAGGCGCTATAATTTATGTTGTATAGTAATTCTAATTGTGATTACTAATTAGTATAAAAGGGCAAACTTAACTCTCTATAGCATACTTATGTTCTCTAGCAAATTACTTATAGTAAAGTACGTTTAGACGAAGTTTTTTTTTTCTCTGAGCTATAATATTTATTACACATCTATACTTATGTTTTACTGAAGATATATTTTACATTTTATTTTTGTACATAATTAAAAATTCAATAATTACTGGACTGATTAAAAAAAATATCCACAAGTAAGCTACAATAACTCTGAGTAACGCAGGCACAGTAGATTTTTTAAATTTTAATCAAAAGATTTTTGACAAACGTTTTGTTCAATTAGGTTTCATTTAGAATTTTATTTTTCTGTTATATCTCGTAATACAAAACAGTATATGAAAATGCTTAACATTTTGCTAATAATCACTTTGTCAAATTTAAAATAAACGTTATAATTAATTAATTAATTTAGAAACTGCAAACATTGTATATAAATTCTCTTAAAAAAGTAACAATGAAATCGTCTATAGTTTTAAATTAATTAACCAAATTAAACTCAGTCATTTTTGTCTACAAATATTATCTAAACATATCTATAGAACTTAGAACATTTTAAACATATATTACACCAAAGAAGTTGTTTACTAATTTGATAAGTTGAACAAGGCCGTTTAATTAAGGAGCTTGTTGAAATTACTTACAATACGCTTCAGGCATACAATGTTCTCTCAAAGGGTTAAGGTACCATTCCAATAGAAAGATATTCTAAAATCTAAGTTGATTTTTTCTATTTAAATCTTTAGTAATCAATGCCGCAGGCTTTTTTTTAGTACTCAAACAATTGCTTAGTAGATTTGTCATACTAAATCTTTGCTAATTCAATCATAATGACCACTTAAAACTTATTTTTATACATAAATAAAAATTTCGATGTACGTCAACAATAAACTCCGAAACTACTGAAACAATTCTTATCAAATTTTGTAAGCATCTGTAATTTAGTCCAACGTGGGAGATAGGGTACTTTTATCCTAATTATTTATCTTTTTTTAATCAGCAAGTATCGCTGAATCCTAGTGAAAACTCACCTTTAACCACACAAGAAACGAAGAAACATCAGTTAACTTTTCTTGAATACATCTCATTTAATTAAGTTTACCAAAGGGTATGTGAGAGTAAATATTGTCACGTGACATCAAAAATCTATGTATAAAACTTTATATATTCGTTACATATAAAGTTACATAAAATAAACAATTTTAATTAAAAAAAAATGTTATTGTAATTTTGTAATAAAAACTTTGTTAGAAAGAACCCATTTTAAAATGTTGTCATGTAAAAGAACCTTTGGAAACTTAAAATGTATTGCGGACCTCTAAAAATACCATCGAATTATGCGCCGTTAAATTACAACTCTATATTATATTATAATTAGTAGTGTGTATGCAGTTCGAACGACTTTCGGCTGGGTTCGTTGACCGGGACAGGTTTTTAGGATGTAACCGACGGACAAACTCACATATGCTCAATAATATAGCTGTAGTTATAAAAAGTCCCGATTCGATCCGGACTTTCAACTGGATTTGATACAAGTTTTTTTAATTAAACAAAAACTGTAATACGTCTTGAGAATCGTTCCCATCGCTATATTTAGTAGACATCAAAATTGTTTATTTTATACTAGCATTGATAAAAAGAAAGTATAAAACGTTATATTGTTTAATCTGAATTAAGGTAAAAGTTACTGAACCGATTAAAAATAATTTAACAATTAGCTTTTCTATTAGTTTATTAATTATTATTTTATTTTTGTCTAAATCTTACTTTTTACTCCTTACTAATTTTATAAATGGGAATGTTTATATGGATGGATGGATGTTTGTTTGAAGGTATCAACGGATCGGCTGAGCGGATCTTTACGAAATTTGGTAAAGATGCGGAACATAGTCTGGAGTTCTACTTATTAAGTTTTTTTTAATTCCGTGTGGACAAAGTCACGGGCGAGATCTAGTCTAGTAATAAATCGTTAGACCACCGCGACGTCAATTATATCAAAATTATAACAAAACAGGTTTAAATATTTGCGTACACAATTTTATTATATTTAAATTCGGAACGGTAAAAATGTTTTTTTTTATGTTAAATAAACAAGCGAATGACGTATTCTTTAATGAATTAAATAGAGTTTTGTTCCTTTTATATAATTACGAAGTGCATTCAATGGCGAAATGCTACGACGCGCGTCTGGACTTAGTCACGCGAAAACCTCATAAAATGCAAACACGTCTCACTTATAAAACCCTCTTGATTTTCGAACGCCACCTATTATGTTATGTTTCTTGACTGAACGACTGCAGACATATAAATATTGTTCTAAAACATGAAGTGTGTCTTATACGTAGTGTGGCAGCAACTTCGAGTTATTTAATTGCTAAGTTAAGAAACCTTTACACTAAAGATATTTGGTAATAAGTGACTGAGTACGACAGTTGATGTACAGTCAGGGCACTTCGTGGTTCAACTTTTTCAAAAAAGTCCTTGGTCTGTTATGATTGAATACCACCAGTTTCCCCGATAGTACTTAATAACCTAACCTCAGTCATATTACTATCGTCCATAGCTATATTCTTTGTGTTAAACTGACATATTGAGCGGTTATTTAGTGACACAAGTGTCACTCCTCGCGGTACATACCTTCAAAAATGAATCATAATAAAATAAAAATCGCCAACTTGACCTTGTGGGTGTATTCCAATAAAAGTCGGCATAAGTTCTGAGAAAAAGTCGTTAGCGTGTTATACATTTCTAAATATAGTGCGCGATTGCGATAGCCAGCACGCACATGCTTTGACGCTAATTAAGCTCCGACTTCCATCCCACGTCGCAAACTCCGACGGATTTACAGTTGATTTTAATGTAATTCTTTGACGGAAGAAATATATTTTAAATAGCTGTCGCCCGAGACTCCTTCCGCGGGGAAATAAAAAAAAATTAATTAGTATCCTATGTGTTACATCCATGCAAATTATAGCGAGATCCATCCAGCCGTTCTGCAGATACCTTCTAACAAACATTCTTCCGTCAATACATCTAAACATTCGCATTTATAATATAATATTAGTAAGACAAGCCATTTTAGCTATGAGTTTTTTGGTTGAATACGAAAATTACACGACATGTTACTAATATTATTAATGAGAATGTTTAGATGGATGAATGGATGAATAGATGTTTGTTTGAAGGTATCTCCAGAAGGACTGAATGGATCTCGCTGAAATTTTTCATAGATATAGAAAAACATGGAAGACTACATAAGCTACTAATTAAGTTTTATTTTAATTCCGCGCGGCCGGAGTCGCGGTTGACAGCTAGTTAATAAATAATTCATGTCACTCATCAGGAACAATTTTTTTTATTTAAGTTATACTATTTGTCTGAGACAATGTTTCTAACATATACTTTCTAAGTTCATGATTAACAATTGATTGTACATCAATAAAACATACTTAAAATATATTGTTGACCTATTATACTGCATGACTTGCTTTAAACCCAAATCATGTTAACGTTTGATAATAAAAATTAATAATCATGTAACTATCGTCTTTAAATAAATACTGTTCAGATGTTTTTACAGTTTATTTTATTTCTTATATTTATTTTACAATTTGTAATAGAATTACAGTTATATTAGTATATAATTTTAGTTTTTAATCTGTAGAGAAACGACAAATAATATTTTATTTAAATATTGTCTGTTATTAAATAGCCTATAAGGTAAATTAGACTGTTATTGGCCACTAAAAATCTCAATAAAGAAGTAAATTTTAAAACGCTTTTACAATTACCATTTTTTCAAATTAATAACTTAATCCATACTTAGATTAGCTTAGATAAACTTAGAAGTGTCAACCAATGGACACATCTTATTAACGGTGACAGCTAGAATTCCCGCCACCTCTGTTTGTATTTCTCCGCCGATTTTATCTCGAGTCTCATCAATGGCTACAGAACTGTATAAGTATAGATATAGATTATTCAGAGCGTATTGATTTTAATTGTAGAAGACGATTGAGGTGTCCCATTGGCTTATATAATATAACACCACAATTTTACTAATATTATAAATACGAATGTTATAATAGATGGATGGATCGATGTATGTCAGTCTGCAGAACGGCTGCATGAATATCGCTGAAATTTGTCATATATGTAGAACAAAATTTGGAAGAACGCATAAGCTACTAATTAAGTTTTTAAATTCAGCCCGGACGTGTTCTGTTGAACAGCTAGTTAATAATAGAAGTATTTTTAACCAGTGTTACTTTTATATTTTGTTCCGATTTCTTTTGTTTTTTTGCTGTACATTTTTTTAAGTTATAAATTACACGTAATATTATGTTTCTAACCACAGTATTACCTTCCTAGAAGCTAGCCCGAAGGAATTGATACCTTTGATGGATAACAATCATCTCAATTCAATATCTCTCCTTCTTGCTACGTAATACAAGGAAACAAATTATATTACCCGGTTAGATCTAATCATTTGTGTAAACATGAATTCCTTGTTACGAAGAAAAAACGTCTATATTGATATTGAGAAATAACAAAGATATATATTTCAAGAAGTGTCATCATCATTATTATATTAAGAACACAATTGTTTTATCCAAATTAAAAAATTATTTAAAACAAGTGAACCAGACTTTTAATTGGTAATGTTAAGTTTAAAAAAATACATCTAGAGTAATACATTCTGAATTCAAGTTTAAAGTAAGTTAAGTTTTCTTAGCCGACTCCAAAAATAAGGTTATCAATTCGTCTCCCATTTTTATTTGTGTTACCGCGTGAGTCCACTGCTGGTGGTCCGTTTTTTTTTAAATCGGAAGTGTTAGGAAGAATATAAAATGCGTTACAAAAATTAAGTACCTTTTCGCTTTCTTCGCTTATTACTTTCAAAGTTCAGTTATAATTTAATTTTTAAGGATTTTCTTATAAATTCATCAACAACGCAATTGAAACAAGTCTGTTATAACAATGCATTTTTAAAGTAGTCGTAGGCATTGTATTATGTTTAAGGCTTTATACCTTATTGTGCAGGAGTTAGTGCAGCCTTCGACGGTTCTCAGTTCGCAAGGTATAGCTTGGGTGACATAAAGGTACGTTCACAATAGCTACGATATGTATTACTTCGATTTTAATCGATATGTTCACAATAAATAAATATTTCGTTTTCTATTTTGTAGAAAGTAATACCTATTTAAAATATTGTCGTTAAAAATGTTATCATCAAAAATATTAAGTGCCTAAGACATGAAAGGAGTATCAAAAGTAGCCTTTATCTGTTTAAGCAAAGCTTTAAAAATGAAACTTTATAAGTGGCCACAAAATTGTAAAAAAAAAATTAAAATTCAACAAAACTCTTACATAAATATACTTAAGTTTTTAATTCTTCAAATGTTAGGTAAATGTTTTTGAATAATAAATTATTTATGTAATCTTTATAAACCACGCAATAAATACAAGATTATTTTTACAATCTTGTTATGGATTGTAGTATTTTGTGAACATTTTAAACATAACTTAGAAGATTAGTTTTACGAGGCATACTTAACCTTGAGAAATCATGTATTTAACCTTGACCTCCGCGACATATAACCTTTATTATATTAGCTAAGTTTACAATGTTACTTTTAGCGTATTACTTGTGGCGAAATTATTTAGCATTTAACAAAAACATTCAATAAACAGGAAAAGTATTAAAATTGTTCAAATAATCACCTTGCTTCATAAGTTCCATGCGACGAATCCATTCCTTTTTTCCATGTCTGTATCTTTGCATACTAAATTCCTTACTGTACCAATCTTTTGTGCCTTTGAGTTTTTTAGTTCTTCTGCAGTCTGAAAAAGATTATTCTTTATAATTCAAATAAATCCATTAACACGAGGCAAGCATCAATATAAGACAAATAGTCTTCCATACACACTTTTTATTTAAAATTGTTTTCCGTTTAGCATTTAAAAAAGTACCTAGCTAACTGTATGTACATTAATACCAATATATTTTTCATTTAAAATTACAATATTTTGTTTGACACAGATTCGTGCAAATTTATAATGTTTTATTAAAAAATATACGTTGAAGTTTTACAGCAAAATATTTAATATTTAGTATCGATATAAAATGTCCATTGTAAACGTAACTTTATCAATCATCAGGTATTCAAGACAAGGCTGCGCCCAGTCAGTCGCTCCGACAACCGTCCGCGCGATGGTAGTGCGCACGCGCATAACATAAAATATCTAAGTTAAACAAAGTATTAAACGAATACGCGATACGAAATAACTGAAATAATCGTTTATTAGTACAATATAAGATATAAATACGGCACATATATTTATCCAGTTGTACTATATCTTTACACAAGGACTTAAGCACACGGTTTTTCGTATTATTAGCCAATGAAATAGGACTTATTATACGGTAAGTTCTTTTTTATTATGTTTTTCTTACTTAATAAATGCTTATCTCATACCACCTTTGGAGTTATCTAAATATGTTTTGCCGACTGAATTATGTCATCATATTTTATGTCCTTGTTAACTTAGATTTGTCATACCGGACAGATATTTCACTTTGTATTTTTTATACATACATTAAGTTAAAGTTAAAAATAACTTTTTTTTCTTTTTGTTTTATTTAAATTAAATAATATTTAAATACTTTTTAAGTTTTATTATTATAAGATTAAAGTTAAAGTTAATTTCGTTAACAAAATGATTTAAATTACATCTAAGTTATGTTTAAGTATAAAAGTGAAACACAGTCGTTAGGTCCAAGGTACGTCTCTCCGTATTTAAGGATTTTTTCGATACGAGTGATGTCATCGCTTGCACATGTGCGTTGCATTACAACCTGTTTTAACTTCCTCTCCATTTTCTTATATATTTAATACTTATTACTAAAACTTATCATTTTATATGATGACATTTATGTCATTTGATGCATCCTTTATAATAAACAATTTCCTTTTTATTGTCATAAAATTAATTTTGATGACGTCATTATTTATCCTGCATGAGTGCGTAGTTGAGAGATTTTGAAGTTCGCGTCATTCGATCTTTTCATGAAATATATAGGGAAGACAGACGGACTTTTAAATCACTCAAATATAATATTGTTATAAGAAGTTTGCAATATTATCTAAATTTGATAATTGTAATAGTTTGCAGTCGTTATAAATCCATTACTTGACCTAAGCCATCATCCGCCATTTATCTTTAACCAATAAAAAGTATACTAAAAAATATTAAACACAGTCCATGAATCATGCTTTACGTTTTTTATCAATTTTTAGCCTAACTTATATTTAATATAGTCAATTTATTTAGTTACAAAGTATCATCAAGAAGTAACAAAACAATTTAAATACAATCATGTTAATTTAGATAAATATATAAAAAGATACACTATCTAAATGTAGAACTTGATGTTATTATTTCTTAAATATAAAATTCTCGTGTCACAATTTTCGTTGCCATACTCCTCCGTAACGGCTTGACCGATTCTCATGAAATTTTGTGAGCATATTGAGTAGGTCTGAGAATCGGCCAACATCTATTTTTAATCCCGCGCAGACGGAGTTACAGGCGACAGCTATTAATATTATAAATGCGAATGTTAGGATAAATAGCTGGATGTTTGTTATAAGGTATCTCCAGAAAGGCCGGATAGATCTCGCTGAAATTTGGCATCCACGTAGAACATAGTCAACAAGCACGGAAGGAATCGTAAGCAACAGCTAGTTATAAATACAAAACTCTGTACTCTGCTTAGTTAGTTTTTTCTTTTTAAAATCATTCTAGATCCTATTATCTTGCATATAGTGTTGGTATTTTTAGAAAATATTAGTTATAATCCTTCGACGCGAATAGTGCGCTTTTCAGTATAAAGACAAGTGTCAGAATGATTAGTGATGGAACATAAATGTCGATATTTTACTAAAGCTAGTGTTGCGCCAGTACACCGGCACAGTGTCGGATTTTAGGGCGAACTTATCTGTTATGTAAATAAAAATAAGAAAAATGTTTTTTTTTACCTTTGTAGAGTCGTCTAACTTACGATACGTTAATGTAACTTTAAGATTACCTAATTATCATAATACAACATTTACAACTTCATTTATCGCCCATTCCAATATCTACGAGTAGATTATGGTTGTTGCTCATTAAAAATATGTTCGGATTATAATAACGGCGCCACGTAACTTAAAAACTCATGTTCTTTGATATTTAACTAATGAAATGAAACATTTTATCTTGTAAGTTATTGACTGTTTATTACGTTTTAAATATCATATGTACAAATTGAGAAAGCATAAAAACTTACTTCATGGGATTGGCAAGATTTTGAAGATGTTTTGCTAAAGACATTTAATTTTACTAAAGTTGCCGTACCTGGTCAAGCGTGCGGGAGTGCCCTGAATGCGGGCGGCACAGGACCGGGCATTGTGGCAATCGATGGGGGAGGCCTACATCCAGCAGTGGATAATTCTAGGCTGATTATGATGATGATGATGATGATGATGATGATAGTTGCCTTAACTGGAGATGGCGATAGCTTATCTTAGTTGTAAAACAACTACAAACATCTGCTAAGATACCGATTTATAATTAATTGTGTATGAATAGAGTTTATAAGCAAAGGAAAACTTTGTTAGCAGAAAGCCCTTATTAGGAGCGAGTCTCAGCGTTGTTGAAAAGACGTAAGCCGATTACGGGATCCTGAACGAATAGAATTTTTTCCCTCAAAGTTTATTTTTTATTGTAGCTTTATTTTAAAACTGCAATTTTTATTAGTTATTCAAGTCGGCTATTCATGCGAGTGAGTCGCAAGGTCGTTTTGAACTGCGCTGCACTGTGCGCAGAATGTTGAAATCACGAACTGTGTACAAATTGTTGACATATAAATATTGACCACTTGGTTCGATATTGTGACAACGCCATCTATGTACAGATACTATAAACTTTTAATATTGATTTCGTTAAAACACCAAAAACGGAAGTTTAACGAGTTTAGATCTAACTATACGTGAAAAAATCTAACTCAAATTATTGTCCGTGTCGATTTCAACAAAAGTAAAAAACGGAGATTTTTTACCTTACCTGAATGACGGTTAGTATATGTAACAAGCTGACGCCCTCGACTCCGTCCGCGCGGTAATAAATAAAAACTTTATTAGTAGCCTATGTGTTCTTCTAGACTATGTTCTACATATATGACAAATTTCAGCGAGATCCATACAGCCGTTCTCGACATATCTTCAAACAAACATCCATCCATAAAACATTCGCATATTTAATATTAGTAAAAAGTAAGATTGAATAATCTGGTCAAAGCTAGCTGTCCACTAGATGAAGTCAGAGAATCGAGCATTATGATCTTGAATGGAAGAAGCTTAAGTATATCCAGCAGACGCCCATGGGGTTGAAAAGTGGGAACCGAAGTCAATCATTTGACTACCATAGTGGACACTATAACAAGAGTTTGTGCAGTGTTTACTATGACTAATACTTTTATATGTTTAATACACTATCATCTGGTTGTTTATATGACTTCTGGCTTCAGAATGAAGTGAGGTTAAAGTCCAAGTCATCATTGGTGTACGGGGATAATGAACTTGGGTAGTAAATTTATTTTCCACTAGGAATAATATTCCGGTAGCTCCGCTAATACCGTTGTTTAACTTTTATAATCTATCATTAAATTGTGATTAAATTTTAAGAAACATGTTTATGATAATAAATCAAAATTTATTTACACATTAAAATTATATTCATAATATTTAAGAGACACAAAAATACAGTTGTTTGAGATGTGATGCTAGGAACTTCACAATAAGTAAGTTCCATCATAGAACTCTTTTAGCAATAACTATGCTTTGACTAGTTACATTTATATTAACACATATTGACATCTCACACATTCTGTTTAAAAAAAGAGAGAGAACACTATATATCAACACAACATACACGACAATCAAAACCCTCTTACTAATATTATAAATGCGAATGTTTAAATGGATGGATGTTTGAAGGAATGTCAAGAGCGGCTCATCGTATCTCCATAAAATTTGGCACAGTTGTAGAAATAGACTGGAAGAACACATAGACTACTAAGTTTTTTTTTCATACCGCAAAGACGGAGTCGTGTACAGCTGGTTTATTTATAAAATTACAAACCAGCCTGTATTCAAACTATAGACCTACAGATCGGTAGCTAATTACTAAACTTTTATTTATCTGTTATATTACACAGTAACAACTAAACTAAGAGTAACTTTAATTACTGCTTTATTAAACACATAAAGGTCGAGAGAAAGGGTAATAATTATTCTCTTCGAATAGCCCTAACGTTGTTACGAGCGTAGTTAAAATGTCCTGTCGAGGTAAACTGCGTTCAGCAGACCCATTATCGTTTACTTGGCTGTTATTTTTCACACTCTTTTCTTACCTGCTTTATTAAGCTATCATTAAAAAGAATTACAGACATTTCACGCTACAGCCGAATATTAAGAAAATATTTTTTTTACGTAACTGTCGCACGCTGCTCCGCGAGGAATTAAAAAAAACTTAATCAGTAGCATATGTGTTATTTCAGACAATGATTACTAAGCTTTTAACAAACATCCATCCATTTAAAGGTTCGTATTTATAATATTCGTAAGATTTATTCTCTACATTTAGTATAAATCTAAATTCAAAGTCATAGATGTAATCAGGAACGTTCAGAATGTTCGCAATTAAATGTGTGTTTATTTATGTGGATAAATAAAATCAAAATAAAAGCTATATTTTACATTCGTTAACAATGTAAACATGTTGAAAATATCAACGATCGAAAGGTGACGAATTTAATTGATGTTTTATTTGTTAACGATGTATTTGATTAAAAGAAAACATCCTGTATAAATTATGAAATAAATTTATACACGTCCGTTTTATATGCCTGAATTAAAATTGAAGTAAATTTTAGAGTAAACATAAACTAAAGGAATAAAGTAAAGCTTCATATACATAACACTATATTAAGGGCTAGTAGGTTTTAGGTTGAAATAATTTTTACCGTTTTTCCATCTAAAGAACGTCTATAAAGATCGCTTTTAGCGATTTGACCACCCAAAGCGCAATCTAGAAATGCACATCTCTTCAATAGCGTAATAACAATTAGCGTGCATTAATGGTTAATTTTATAATATTATATATTTTTTATTCTTAGAGTGTTTTTATATCAATGCCAAGTTTGGTATTTTACTTTTCAGGTGCATTATTTTTCATAGCTTTGTTTATTTTGTTTAAAGAAACTTTGTAGGATGCAAAAATTTTCGAAATATTCCAAAAATGTTCCATTTTGATTTAATTTAAAAGTAAAATCAAAAGAAAAAGTGTATAATTGCTCGGTTTTCAAATAAATTTTGTTGGCGTTATTATTAATCCAATTCGAATTAAACATGAATACTGAAAACATTTTCATATTTTTAATGGCAATTAATTTTCCATAGCAAAAGCAAACAAATTCTACTGATGTAACATATCAAGTTGCGATCCATACTAATGACTACGTGTCATCCGTACTCATGACATTTGAGTTGTAAACGTTAACTAAATTATGTGTCATCTTCTCTATAAAACTGAAGATTAGAAAAGTAATGTGCAGCTTTGCAGATTGAAAGATACTTCCTTATGACATGTAACACTAGGAAGATAAATTGCATTACCACATTGAAGGGAATTTATGGTTATTATACCACAGGACTGCGATCTCTTACATAATTTATACAAACTACCGTCACATTTGAAATGTTATGAGAAGGTAAAAGTTGCATGTGACAAGATCTTTAAATATAAGGAATCTAGGCCTAGGAATAGAAAGATTGCATGAAAGGTCAAAGATATGTGTGAAGTCAACCAACCTGCACTGAGCCAACATGGTTGACTATGGCCTAGTCACTCCTAACTAAGGGTAGGCTCCGAACTACTCAGTAGGTAGGTATAGTGAGCTGATGATGGTGATGAAAGATCTTGATTAAGAAGTGATTCTTTTAAACTGAAATCAAGGATAATAGGCCGATCTTGTTAAGGAAGACCTGGTGCACCACGTCACGTGAGTGGAATAAGGACAAGGAGATAATGATGAGGACCGTTTGATTTGTTATATTATTTCCTTACTAATTGAATTGCTTATTTATTACAACTACCCACACAGGTTAAAAAGAGGGCATAAGAAACACCATTTTTTCAATATTTTACGTTGAAGAGGCGTATAATGGAGACTGTATAACGATAGAAAAATGATAGGACACTTAAATCAATTAGAGTCTAAGTATATTTTTAAATTGCAACGTGGGCAATAAAATCGCAACAAGCATTAATAACTTACAGCTACGTATGCGAGCACCCTAAGCTATTTACGGTAATTAATTAAATTAATAACTCTGGATTCGAACTGGACACGGTCCGAAAGGCAGCCGCCGGACCGTTTATAGCCGTTTTACAACGTGCCATTCGTTCATAGACTCTACCAAGTTAATTGTTTTTTTTTTTTAAACATACCAACATTTTTCTGTCAATGACAACAGTCGTTTGAATCGTGATTGTAAAGTAACTTTATGATTCTATAAATAATACAGTAGACGATCGAAATGGTTACGTTAATACCGCCATTTTGTTTTTTTTTCTACGAATGGGATGTTTTCTTTTTAATGTGCCATGTTTTCGAAAAATGAATATCATGATGCGAGTAATTTTATTACTCGGTTTTTAATAGTGAAAAAAATAAACATTTACTTGTTTTTTTATTTCAGTATTTATAAATTAAACTAGCTGACGCTCGCGAATCCTTCCGCGTGTATACATACATAATATAGCATATATGTATACAAAGTTTGATCAAGATTCATTTAGCCGTTCCGGAGATACCTTAAAACGAAAATCCATCCGTCCATCTAAACATTCTAATTTATAATATTAGTAAGATATAATATATGAAACAAAAAAAACCGTTAACCGACTGTCCGCATTAAATGAAAGAAAATTAGGTAAATTAAGAGATATAATTTTCTTCAAAGTACGTAGTACAATGGACTTTATAAAAGCAAATTGACCGTTAAAATTTAAGTGTTTGTCTACACCAGATTTTATTCTATGAATTGTATACGTATTTATTCCTTGTTCCATTCATTTTAAGTGTCACTTTCCTTTGAAACATTTAGCGTAAAGATTCAAACATAAATTATTATTTTGTTTGTAGAGTCGTAACGCTTTGGGGTAATGAGTAATGAACAATTTTATGTCTCTTAGTGATGTATGACAAACTTTAGGCATAGATATTATTATAATTCAGATAAAATACAGAATCCTTTCACTTGACATTACAATTTGTTAAAAAACAAACGAAGGTGTTTTGCTTTTTAAAACATAATGTTAAAATAAATTAAAATATTTTAATGCTGGCAACATTTTTGTTTTTAATAAATGTGCTATTATTTATTTACGTTAAATAAACTCGTATTTATTGTCTGTATTTAATTTGTTTTTAAAAACAGTCTAGTTAATTGTTTATCTAAAAAAGAATTGTTATCTTTTATTAGACTTTTCTGTCGATGGAAGAAAGTTTTCTTGACATACCTTCATTAATCAATAACATTTACTATCTGACATTTATTAAGAATGTTATATACGTCTTCTTGTAATATAACATGGATTACAGTTCACAATCGAAAGGTCTCTTAATGTTAAACAAAACATTTAATAGAGTCTTTTAATTACTTATAATAATTTATGTTTTTGTTTCAGGTGAAGCGAAAGATTTCAGTGAAGTGATAATAAAAATATTCAAAATGGTGCTTCTAAAATTTGTGTTTTGTTTCGGCTTGCTGCACATGGTGTCTGCTAAAGGTAAGACATATATTTTAAAAAAAACAGCTGTTATTGTAGACGTAGATTTAACGATATATTAGTTATTTTATTGCAAAAACACGTATCTTCAGATTGTGCATACTTATGTATGCATAATAACTCTTTATTGAGCTTAATTCTACAATATTTTCAAGGGCATTATTAGAGCCTACCTAGTAGAACATATATATTATATTATATTTTTCTATTTTACAAGAACAGATCAAGACAACAAAGTTTCTGTTACTACACTCTTTTTTTATTTAGTTTTTTTATATATAATTTCTAGTTACTATTGTTTGTTCTCTAGATTATAAAATTATTACTCAACTTATAATAATTGTACTTACACAATTTAACTTAGAGGAAGTCATTGGCTCCTTTAATAAAGGGAAACCTAGTTAAGGATCCAAGGTTATAATGAAACAGATTTGTTAAATGTACAATAAAGTGTTATTATTATTAATAATATTACTCATAGTCGTTTAAGGGAGTCTCTCAGAGCTGATATCAGTAAGAATTGATTGTTACAGTTTTGTTTTTGTACCGTTAAACAAAAGAGTAATTTGGAACATATATAGCAATAAATTCTTAGCATTAGTCATAGCAATACAATTGTCTCACGAGGTCAGTGGGTTCGGATGAACCTAACGATATGTATAATTAAGGCTGTGAAATCGAAACACATGTACACGCAATAAAAGATCCGTTTCTTGCCGCGGACATGCATATTATTCTACACATAGATATTTAAAACACGCGATTTTTAACTTAATAAAACTATAATAAAGAAAATTAATTGACTTATCAATGGTTTATTCTGTTCGGTCATTATTATTTTATAATGTAAGTTAATTTCTTAGAAGTCGAATACTGTCATATCAAATATTGTTGGTGATGTCAGTGTGTTAAAATGTATGTAAATAATAGGCTCTCTGACATATAGCTGCTCTAGGATGTACAGAGAATTTACTATCCAAACTTCACTGAGCACAAAAATAACCCTTATTATAAACGTATAAACTTCATTTTCGTCTAACAACTTAGATTATTAACAAATAAAAGTAAGAATTGTAATAATTACAACGTTAAGCAAATTTAGATTTTGTATCTTTTGTACAGAGTTAATTTTACTATGGTGCTATGTTTAACACAGGATTGGTACTTCAAAGGTACTTTGCCAGTAACTCGGTACATTTAAGAAAAGAAAACATTTCCCCGCGCCTCGAGCGATCACAACACAGAAGATGTGAAACAAATTACATACGAGAGAGGACCATTTTCTTTACCCTAATCATTAATCCGTTGTCTCCGCGGGCGAAGATGTACTCACCAACATTTTATAGCTGCATACGTCTATTGAGAACACGTAGACACGCAATTACTTAATTAGAAATCGTTAAAATAAAATTCACACTTTTTGTATTCGATGACAACGTAGCAATCGGATACTAATAATAATTCGCCGAAATAGCGAATCGACCGCGATCCATAGACATCCGCAACTGCAGATGCCTACCTTTAATCGACAAAGGAAGGGACGCCAAGGCAGATAACATTACCCCTCGTTTGTCAAAATCCATGACCCTTACCCATAATTATCGTATAAAATAAGGTCGGAAGGGAAAGAGAACTAAAATTAAGCCTTCAGTACCCACTTTCATCAGACTGTACGTGGAATTACTTCCCATTCACTACTGTCTTTATTATGGTCTTGCATAGGGCGAGCCGATATATTCGTGCAACACATGTTCTTACTGCTATCGATCGTCTACCACTGTTAGTTGTTCCCTGTGGGTTTCCACTGCTGGAACACGAATAGTATTAGTCATTGCTTTGCCTACGTTATTATTATACTACCTCGTTCACTATCTTTCGCTATAAAACAGCAACAATTGATCTGATAATAACACGGTCGTAAAAGTATGAACGATATTCAATTAAATGTAAATTATCCTTTACTCGTCTTACCATGAGTTTCTGCGACCGAAATCGTCGTTAAAAACATATTTGTATCTCCGTTTTCTCAAATATAGTGAGAGAGATGACATTATACAGAGATATTGGTCTCGGAAATCAACGTTTAATATGATAGGTATGGTAGGGAGTCACGTTTTGTAAATTAAATTATTACAGTAGTAATGTTTTTAGCATCACAATCCCTATGCTATTTTACTATCAGTTTTGTTCATTAGAATGTTTTTCGTTAATCTGAAAAATAATATTCTTAAAAGATAAAGAAATAACTACGGTCTGGTTGATTGACTTAATAATACAATCAACTAAATAATCTTTCAGTTCTTTAATGCTTTTTTGGATATAAAAGTTATAAAAACAACCCTTTTTATTTTTACATCTCAAATATTACACATTGCCAATAATTTTTACTTATTACTTTTTTAAATGTTGAAGAATTAACATGAGATCAGAATTTTGACCTCTCTAAAGGAGGTCAAAATTAACATACAAATGATCCATCAAAGCCTTTGAAAAAGTCACCTGATTCAATATCATACATTCGTGCATTTTACAATTTTATTTTGTTTTTTTTACAGACTAAATTTTTTGTCTTCTTTTTATTATGTTAATTTTTTTTTTCATTTTATTTATCTAATCTTCTCCATTTTCTTTTAAAGAATCTTTTAATTACTTAACCTAAAAATAAGTTTATACTGCCGAAATACTTGTACACATCTCACTTATACTCTTTGAAAGAACAGAGACAACGATATGTTTGTTTGTACGTTTATAAAATATTGAAATTACTAGCTGACGCCTGCGACTCCGTCCTCGCGGAAATAAAAAATGACTTTATTTGTGGTCTATGCGTTCTTCTATATTCTAGATAGTTTTATATGTATGTCAAATTTATCGAGCTCCGTTTAGACGTTCTGGAGATACCTTCAAACAAACATCCATTCATCTAAACATTCGCATTTATAATATTAGTAAGATTATATTATAACGTTTAAATAAAATACCGTTGGAAACGTATGGATATGCCTTATTAGCGCATAACATTTTAAACGTTCAAGGTTCAATAGCGTTCAAACAAACTGCTTGGGTCATTGTCGACGTATATTTGCCAATAGACTAAACAAATACTGTTAGTTGTATTGACGATTTAAACATGTCGTGGAACCATCCTCTTTAAACAATATATTTTAAATAAATCATAATAAAATTACAGATCTGGACTTAGATAAATTAATTTCGAAACGAATTAAATCTTACTAATATTATAAATTCGAATGTTTTGATGGATGGATGGATGGATATTTGTTTGAAGGTATCTCTGGAATGGCTGAGCGGACCTCGCTGAAATTCGAAACAGATGTAGAGCATAGTCTGTAAGAACACATAGGCTACTATTTACATTTTTTTCATTCGTGAACGGAGTCGCGGGCGACAGCTAGTTATTGATATAGTATTGAGTTAAAAATACAAGTTTAACATTTACACAAAAAAAAATTCGGGACACGTTATAAAGTCGATGTAACTTTTTTTGACGAAATGTTAGACCAAGATTTTAAAAACATTCTGTCCTGTACTCAATTTTACCTAGTACTTAGAAATAAAAGTATTTTTCAAGCATGAACCTATCGTCAACCCAGCAGGGAATATCACGGCGTAAAATTTCTTGGAAGCATCACTTCTTAATACTTGTGATTCTCTAACGGTGTATTTTGATGGGTCATCGACGTTCAATTCATTTAGTTTGAGTGACGTTTTTGTATCGAGACGTAACCATAAAAGGACGCATAAATAACAATAGAACAAAAAAATAACAACCGGTGTTTACATTTTAATTTTGGCGTCGACAATTTTGAATTATGATAGATGTCAATAAAACAATAGTCTTTATTAATAGAATGATAGACGTAAGTTTATGTAGACGAAAGAATATAGAAGATAAGACGGAAATATGATTTGATTATCGATAGAACACGAATAAAATGACATTTTCTAAAAATTCCATTTATTTTTTTTAATACCCAGAGGGGAGTTTTTATTTTAAGTTTCTGGTGACCCTTGTGACCACCCCTATCATCCCCCTTCCTATGTTAGTAACCTTTTGGGACACCCTGTATATTAGTTACTTAAACGATACTTATCAGTCTAACTTAGTAAAGTTAGTGTCTTTACTATAACTTTACAACTTCAGCTCTCTAACTTTAAAATCTAGGTCACCGCAAGAGAAATTGTTCTCTTTATCATAATCACATAGTATAAAGATATAAGTTTCAACAAACAAAAACATCGTGCGAAAGTGACACCAACAATGCTCCCTTTGTTCAAAGTTCAAAAGAATACGCGTTAAGTAAAGCGCATAGTTATCTAAACAACACCGTTTCCAACTCTCACTTTACTTGGAAACTTTAAAAGCTATTCTAAAATAAGTGAAAGTAATACATATGTTTATTCATTTCTTCCTAAAACAAAAGAATACTATTCTGAATTATCTAATTCATTGAAAAGTTACATAAAGCAATAATTACGAATACTGCATGTTAAAGGCACATAAGGCACTGACTACTACCATATTACACAAGTTCTAAGTATTTCCAAACCGCTACGACTTAGGGTCCTTCAAGAAGCGAGCGTATCACCATCTCAAAGGCATACGTATCTGCGGTTTCTCTGGTATTGTCCATGGGCATCGTTGAACATTTCGGTGTTCCCGCTGCCCCCTTCTGTTATAAAAAAAAGTTCTCCAGTTACACGTGTGTATATTTAATAGCATGAGCTAGATCACTAATTTTATTGATACACTGTCACCCGCGACTTCTTCTGCGCGGAATAAAAAAACTTAATAAGTAGCCTATGTCTTTTCCAGATTATGTTTATGCCAAATTTAATTGAGATCCATGCAGTTCTGGATACCTTCTATCATCCATCCATCCAAACAATATAATACAATATTTATTGGTAATGTTTAAATTACAGGTCAAAGAGCGATTTACAATTATTTTCTGTACAAACGCATTTATAATATTAGTAAGATTGATTACTATGTTACTATTTGGTAGTATTAGTAAAAAATAGTGGTCTTATGAAATCATACAGATATTTGCTTAGAGATGACAATCTGATTAAACTTTGTTCGATTAAAGCAGTCACGAACTGATATCTGGTAGGTGCTTACTCACTCAACCATCCAACTTCTGCACAATGTTCATACAAGCCGTAAAGTCCGCGAATGAAGTCAACGAAGCGAATCTTCATGCATTTAAAGTGATGTTTAACGTAACGCTATACCGTTATCGGTTATTTCCATTAATCTTGATTAAATACTATAAACAACAGCTGTCTGTATAGCTCAGTTGATACTCTATTTACTAGCTTAATCATTTTGTATTAAGAAAATTAACTGTTTTTATAAACAACCAGTTCAATTTATAGGTATCTGTTGTTAATTGGGAAGAAAATATATTCTCTTTCTGTGCATGTCCCCCCTCCATCATTAAGGTAGGCAAAGCATCTGCAATTGCATATATCATTGGGCAGAGGTCACTTTAAATATAGATGGCCGCTTGCTCCTTTGCCGTCTCTTAATATAAAAAAATATTCTCGTGCTGTCGTTTTCGACAGTGTTTTGTCGAGCATTAGCTGTTTTGATGCTGTATAATATATGCTTTCCATTGTAATTAAATTTTAGTTCCAAAACTCTTTTTTTGAAACAAAAAGTCGTCTAAAGGACATTAAGTTCTTAATGTCCTTTAGACGACTGTCATTGTTAAGTAAATATGTAAATTTAATTCCCTTCAAAAACTAAGTATGCATCTTTTATGCGCGCCCCTACAAGGACCTCACGCAGTTGAGCTGTTGTTTTCTTCTAGACTTCTTAAACGGGACACGTTACAAGTTGCTGGCCAGGTGTACACAGGATGTTTATTGGACACATAGGTCACGCAACATTAAACCTGTTTGACCATTTTACAAAGACTTACTCGGGCTTCACTTGTAAAAAAAACAGCCTGTTGTCGAGTAAGATATTAAGTTAGTAAGACGAGATAATCTCTTGTCTTTATTTTTAAATTAATTAAAAACTAACTCGGTAGAATTTACTAGTAAATTTAAACACAATAAAAAATAATCAGTTGTAATTTATTATAAACCTGAACATTTTAAATTAAAAATATATTTTAAGTTATTATATATAAATTGCTGAATTAAAATAAATTTATTTAAAATAATCCTTTAAAGCTAAACAACCTATGAGTTAGATAAATGAAATTAATTTATCGTAGAACTGATTTTCTTAACAGAAGCCTTAATTCATGACTCAAAAGTTGTGGAATTTTAGATAGAGATCTCGTCTTTTATTTGATCTTACGAAATTTTAGTCACTAAAATTTATAAAGACTATTTATACATGAAACGCCTAACCCAAAATTGCGTCAAATTCTTCTCTTTAATCTCGAAATACTCAAATTCTTGGCTCTATGAGCGTAACTTTTCACCTTTTAAGCTCATTTAAGCTATCAAATAATATAAATTCAACTTAATCAGAATCAACCAAATATTTTTACTCAACCTAAAAAGTGGTTATGCGACATTTAATGGATTGCAAAGGATTATATTTGTAAGAGGCCTCAAAGGTGGCTTCAAGCACAGGCCCACACACGTTCCTAATTTGTAAAACGAAACGCAACAAAGCAGTTATTCAATGCAACCAAGTCGTTTTGTAAACACCTCGTAACAACGCTAAGGGACCACACTCAATGCTTAAAGAATTCAACGCGTTGCTTCACTATTGAATAACTTTAAAGCAAAACTAATAATATACAGTTCCTAATATTTATAATAAATTAACTGGTACGCGAAATATTATGTAATAAAAAATTTGTTTTAAACGATTGCATCAAAATTTTACATAGATTTTATGTTTTAAAATAAGTAATTCTTCAATATGTGGTATATTGAAGAATTAACCTATGATATATATTGATATATATTCTTATTAAACATACTAATATTATAAATGCGAATATTTAGATGGATGGATGTTTGTTAGAAGGTATCTCCAGAACGGCTCACCATATCTCCAAATTTGGCATAAATGTAGAACATAATCGGAAAGAATAGATAGGTTACTAATTAATATTTTTTATTCCGAGCAGACCGAGTCGCGGGCAATAGCTAGTGAATGAAATTTTTTTTGTCTAAAAAGTGATAAAAACTATCCTATGTATATTAAATACGTTGAGTTATGAGTATCTCTGTATTTCTACGTATGTTTCGGCAGTGGAAACTCTCGGTAAGGTAATTACGTAACGCAAGTTAAGGAAAGTCTTTGATTCTTTCTAATTTCTGCGAATAAAGTCAAGGAACTCGAATAAACGGAGACTGTATGACACGATTCTTAAAGACAACGGACATAAATTTTATTTTCCGTAATAAGTATTGGACTTGAGTGGGAGCGGAGGTTGTGCGTAGGCAACAAGCAAATGTATATTTGCGTTCCACAAAATAAATAATACATAATTATAAACCTTAATGCATACGGAATAAAGTTTAGTATAAATAGTACAATGGGATTTAATTAATTGTACGCCAGGCCTATATTTGGGAGCGATGAGGTCGACTTGTACGTGTGGGTTGGTATACAATGAATCATGAAGCCTGGTTAAAAGAATTAGGTGTATGAATCCTTCGTTCGTTGTCCTATCAAATCAGAGTCAATGTACGGTTGTTACAAAAAATAATGCAATAAATCAAAGTAAGAACAATAACGGAATATACACATAGATGTGTTATACAGGTTGTATAATTTTTTTTTCTTTATTTTTTATTTTTTGTTCTTTTGAACATGTCAGTCCCATAACATTCAACTTAAGAACTAATTAAAAACTAATTAAAGTACAAGTATATAAGCATGCAACAAAACAATAAAAAAACAAGTAACAATACCAAAAAGAAAATATAATATTTACAATTTCTACAAAGCCTTTAGCACCATGCTTCAGACTCGTCTGCTAGATCCGACAATGGTGAGCCAAAGCAAACAGAAGTTCGCCAACATTGAGCCTTGACAAAGTTGTACAAATTGATATGAAACGATATTGCTTTGGTTAGGAAAATAAAAAAGGATTTTCCACCTCGAAATACTTTACAGAATGTGCCAAATATCTATATTCAAATATCGAATTTAGTTTAAAATAAAAAATAAATAAAAGTGCTTGTATTAAATATCATATTCCCGTGTCACAATATTAGTTACCATTCTCATCCGGAACTTCTTGTTCAATTTTTATAACATTTTAAAAGCACATACAGTATACATATACATATTTTTAATACCGCGTGAAGTCGCGGACAACAGCTAGTATAACATAAAACAAAACAGAAAACTACACAGATGATAAAATAATAAAAAATATTGTCGTACGATATATGACATATTTCAATAACATACGCTGTATATTTAGGAAATTACCTTTCTTCCAAGAAAATAACTATCAACCCTTCTGTCTTCAAGTTTCAGTAACGTTAAAATCATATAATTTCTTTTGACTCATATAAAATGCGTACACAATCCTATAATTCCATATCATATCTTAAAAGATGCCTTATAAAGAGAAAAAAAAAAATTGACATCCTAAATGCATCTGACAACTCTACGTAACGTATACGTAAGTACTTTTTCATACAATCGTTCTACATTCTGATCGTTTGAATTCACGTGAATACACTGGACGCAATGTAGTTTATGACCATAAAGCAATAATAGGATCGTGCCTTGCTCACCCAATGACCAGTTAAATGGATTGGCTCAATCCGGTACAATCCGGATGCACTGGATAACATTCCAATCCGTTAATTGTTAGTGAGATCTAATTACCTATAAAGTACAATTGAAAGCTTCGTTACCGTACAAAAATATATTTTTAACAGCAAATGACAT